>NC_074668.1:85809146-85899146 GCF_029448725.1 Salvelinus fontinalis
ATTAGCGAGGCTAACATACAGTATGTTACCGCCTACTGTGTATGCAGCCATGCATTGTTTCTGATAATAATAATTTGAGGATGTTTCATATGGTACGTTTAATGATGGGAGGGATTGTGTTCATTGAAGATTAGCTCTTTGCCGGAAAGCGTTTCAACTCTTGCCATCACAAAGGTGGCAAGAGTTCCGGCTGGCACAAGCAAAGGCTCACACAAAGCTACTTACTTACTTTACATCATGAAGGTGAGCAGCAAAGATCTTTCTGATAACGCATATATCAGGCAAAATATCAGTTCATCCAAGCGTCATTTTCCACTGAAAGAGGACTGAATTGTTACAACTTGCACGGTAGGCCTACATCGAACGATGCACGAGGGGATGAGAAGAAGAGTATGTGTGCATGCTTATTAGTGGAGGGAATCAAGATACATATCTGGATATTATTTGACTATATATCGTGTCTATTGACAATATTGCAATATTATTTTTGCGGTAGTTGGCTGTACCTGCACCAAAACTCCAGTGTTTTTCCTTTAGAGCTCGTTCTCAATCTTTTTAAATAGGGAGGCAATTTGTTTTCGGCTCTTATTTCCACGACTGGTCAAAAAGTCATGTTCTCATGGTTCTCTCATGTCCCTCTGCGGCAGATATATGGGGAGCAATATGTTTAACATCAAATCGCAATAAAATCCCAGTATCGAATTGCAGTACATATAGACTCGTGAGAATAGCAATACATATCATATTGTGACCTAAGTATTGTGATAACATCTTATGGTGAGGTCCCTGGAAATTCCCAGCCGTAAAGCTTAAGCTAACATGTTACATTCATGCCCATGTGAACAGAACGTGCCACATGCAATACAAAACATTTCATCATCCCAAAACTACTCCTTTCCAACATTGAAAGCAGATGGGTAGAGCATTAATGTTGCGTTTTTCCCCCCTAAAGTGCTCTTGATTATTAGAAGGTGTTTGTTAAAGCTTACCAAATGTGGCCGTCTTTCAAGGTAGAGAAACGAGCACAGATGTAGTTTTCCATTTTACAGCCTGTTTATGTCTTCCTGCCCAAGAGGAGAGTTTGCTTTCATGTGTTTAATTGGATTGTGTGACTACAGCCTTGTATAACAAATGTATTTTTTCCAATGCTAATGACCAACAGTCCCTATAGAGTGGTAACAAGGAGGAGTCTACCGTGTCTGGAAGAGATTTCACCACACACACACACACACACACAGTGTGGGGGTGGCAGGTAGCCTAGTGGTTAGAGTGTTGGGCCAGTAACCGAAAGGTTGCTAGATCAAATCCCTGAGTTGACAAGGTAAAAATCAGTTAACCCACTGTTCCTAAGCCGTCATTGTAAATAAGAATTTGTTCTTAACTGACTTGCCTAGTTAAATAAAGGTTAAATAAATACTGTACATTTTCTGGATTCACTCAAACATCGTTTTAAGCTTTGTTTTACTATTGACAGTTCCATCAGATTTCAGAATTGTACATCAATTAGCTCTCAAATATTTGTCATCTGATGTATTCGTTTCAGTATCTGAATTGTTTATTCAAACTTTTCACAGACAGCTCCTGATATCAGGGCATAAAAACTACAATCTCTGTCCCGAATTAGCCAAGTGCACGTGCGCCCAGCTATATCCTGTCCTGAGATGATTTTTGCTTCCGGTTTTCCCTGGCTAAACTAGCTAGCTGAACTATGCTAGTTTTCATCCTCGTTGCCAAACTTCAGAAATACTGCACCCTTCACTTCAACTCCTTTGCTAGTTATACAAACATGTAACTAAGATATTTATTGTTTTGTTAAATCGTCATGAGATATCTGTCATGTCTAGGGTTGAAAAATTCCAAGAACATGCAATAAATTCACTGGTTTTCCAGAAATACTGTGGAGGATTCTGGTGTTCCTGTTTATACACTCTTGATTCAAGGCCTCGTCCAACTGGGACATCGGGAAAACCAGGGAACTTATTGAAAGTTCTCCAAATGTTGCAACCCTAGTCGTGTCGTAAGTAGCAATGATATCCTTTGCCACCATTGTCTTTGAGATCAACCAGTCTCATTGGCGCAGGGTTAACTGGAGGTTTCGGACTGGTCTCGGAACTGTGACAACAGGCAGCTGCTCTCCTCTTGGTTCGATGGGATATGTAGTGATTTTGCCAACACTGCCAGATAGGTACACAGTCTTGTACCCTTAACTTTGTTGAAACTGACTATCGTATTTGTTGTTTAAGTCGGACCTTATTAGTATGAGTCACCCAGGAATGTCACAAGTTAATTGACACAAGAAAACACCAACTCTACAGATCACAATGAATGGCTAAATGTCTTGTGGACATGGAGCTCCTCCGCATCACCACTCTATGCTCTCAGTGTACCTGGGAACCTAGGCTAAATGCCAACTGGAAAATAAGTCAAGCATACTACCCTCTAATTTACTCCAAAGGGGAACGGGTCCAGGGGTTTGACCTCTTGACCTTTGTTCACTCCAACGTGACGTCCAGATGGCTCTTCAGAGAAATCATTAGCAGGAAGTGGACAGAGAGCAAAAAATATATATTTCATCATATAGCGGAAAGTACTCTTGTTCATCTTTGTTCTGCCCAGTAACAGACAGCTTGGTAATGCAAATTACAGACTTGGGGTAGATTTGAGGACACCACTAAAGAACCGGCAGACACGCACTAGGTAATTCATAACATTTCCCTTGAGGACTAGCCTACTCTGAAATGACGTAGTGCGTGGTAAACTGTGTAGCATGTCAATTTCAATGCTGAACTAAAACATCAATAACACACAGTGTAAACAAGGTAGAGGGAAGAGAGGTTATGGAGAAGCAAGGCTACAAGAAAACACAATAACACACAGGGTAAACAAGGTAGAGGGAAGAGAGGTTATGGAGAAGCAAGGCTACAAGAAAACACAATAACACACAGTGTAAACAAGGTAGAGGGAAGAGAGGTTATGGAGAAGCAAGGCTACAAGAAAACACAATAACACACAGTGTAAACAAGGTAGAGGGAAGAAAGGTTATGGAGAAGCAAGGCTACAAGAAAACACAATAACACACAGGGTAAACAAGGTAGAGGGAAGAGAGGTTATGGAGAAGCAAGGCTACAAGAAAACACAATAACACACAGTGTAAACAAGGTAGAGGGAAGAAAGGTTATGGAGAAGCAAGGCTACAAGAAAACACAATAACACACAGTGTAAACAAGGTAGAGGGAAGAGAGGTTATGGAGAAGCAAGGCTACAAGAAAACGCAATAACACACAGTGTAAACAAGGTAGAGGGAAGAGAGGTTATGGAGAAGCAAGGCTACAAGAAAACACAATAACACACAGTGTAAACAAGGTAGAGGGAAGAGAGGTTATGGAGAAGCAAGGCTACAAGAAAACACAATAACACACAGTGTAAACAAGGTAGAGGGAAGAGAGGTTATGGAGAAGCAAGGCTACAAGAAAACACAATAACACACAGTGTAAACAAGGTAGAGGGAAGAGAGGTTATGGAGAAGCAAGGCTACAAGAAAACACAATAACACACAGGGTAAACAAGGTAGAGGGAAGAGAGGTTATGGAGAAGCAAGGCTACAAGAAAACACAATAACACACAGTGTAAACAAGGTAGAGGGAAGAGAGGTTATGGAGAAGCAAGGCTACAAGAAAACACAATAACACACAGTGTAAACAAGGTAGAGGGAAGAGAGGTTATGGAGAAGCAAGGCTACAAGAAAACACAATAACACACAGTGTAAACAAGGTAGAGGGAAGAGAGGTTATGGAGAAGCAAGGCTACAAGAAAACACAATAACACACAGGGTAAACAAGGTAGAGGGAAGAGAGGTTATGGAGAAGCAAGGCTACAAGAAAACACAATAACACACAGGGTAAACAAGGTAGAGGGAAGAAAGATTATGGAGAAGCAAGGCTACAAGAAAACACAATAACACACAGGGTAAACAAGGTAGAGGGAAGAGAGGTTATGGAGAAGCAAGGCTACAAGAAAACGCAATAACACATAGTGTAAACAAGGTAGAGGGAAGAGAGGTTATGGAGAAGCAAGGCTACAAGAAAACGCAATAACACACAGGGTAAACAAGGTAGAGGGAAGAGAGGTTATGGAGAAGCAAGGCTACAAGAAAACGCAATAACACACAGGGTAAACAAGGTAGAGGGAAGAGAGGTTATGGAGAAGCAAGGCTACAAGAAAACACAATAACACACAGGGTAAACAAGGTAGAGGGAAGAGAGGTTATGGAGAAGCAAGGCTACAAGAAAACACAATAACACACAGGGTAAACAAGGTAGAGGGAAGAGAGGTTATGGAGAAGCAAGGCTACAAGAAAACACAATAACACACAGTGTAAACAAGGTAGAGGGAAGAGAGGTTATGGAGAAGCAAGGCTACAAGAAAACAACACACAGTAGTAAAAACTTTCTCTTTTTCCCTTTTACACGCAGTTCATTATAGGTTCTTTAACAAAACTAGACATTTCATTGTGCCATTTATAGAGAAATGTCAAGTGCCCATGTAATTTCTCGAGTTGAAATGTTTGTTGTCCCGATGTGAACTGTGTGTGTGACTAATTAGACCCTAATTAGGGTTTATGAGGAACATAATAATCACACCATATGGTGCAACTTTCCTGTGTCAGCAACAATAGTAATGCACTTGCATAGAAACGCATTGAATACCGTATTCATACACGGCAAAACAGTTCAAAAATAAATAAAACGGAAGTATCTGTTTTGAAGTGTCTGTTGTATTTTCTGAGATATTAAGAAGCTTATGATTTGGGGGGTTTTACCCTTATTTCAGCCCGTTTTTGGGGCACAAAACTATGTCTCATGTTTTGAGGGAGTGTGCAACTGGCATGCAAGACTGAGGAATGTCCACCAGCGCTGTTGGCAGAAAATTGTATGTTCATTTCTCTACCATAAACCACCTTCAATGTTGTTTTAGAGAACTTGGCAGTGCGGGATTGTCTCAGACCAGCCACCTGGACAGCTAATGAAACTGTGGGTTTGCACAACCAAAGGATTTCTGCACTAACTGTCAGAAACTGTCTCAGGGAAGTTCATCTGCGTGCTCGCCATCCTCACCAGGATCTGACTGCAGTTCGGCGTCGTAACCAACTTCAGAGGGCAATTACTCACCTTCGATGTCCACTCGCACACTGGAGAAATGGACGAATCCCGGTTTCAACTGTACCAAGCAGATGGCAGGCGTCATGTGGGCGAGCGGTTTGCTGATGTCAACATTGTGAACAGAGTGCCACATGATGGCGGTGGGGTTATGGTATGGGCAGGCATGAGCTACGGACAACGAACACAATTGCATTTTATCGATGGCAATTTTGAATGCACAGATATACTGTGAGGAGATCCTGAGGCCCATTGTCGGGCCATTCATCTGCTGCCATCACCTCATGTTTCAGCATGGTAATGCACGGCCCCATGTCACAAGGATCTGTCCACAATTCCTGGAAGCTGAAAATGTCCCACTTCTTCCATAGGCTGCATACTCACCAGACACGTCACCCATTGAGCATGTTTGGGATGCTCTGGATTGACGTATGACAGCGTGTTCCTGTTCCTGCCAATTTCCAGCAAATTTGTACAGCCATTGAAGAGGAGTGGGACAACATTCCACAGGCCACAATCAACAGCCTGATCAACTCTATGAGAAGGAGATGTCGTGCATGAGGCAAATGGTGGTCACACCAGATACTGACTGGTTTTCTGATCCACGCTTTTACTTAAAAAAAAAAAAAAAAGTTATCTGATCAACATATGAATATCTGTATTCCCACTCATGAGAAATCCATAGATTAGGGCCTAATTAATTCATTTAAATTGACTGATTTCCTTACATGAACTGTAACACAGTAAAATCTTTGAAATGATTGCATGTTGTGTTTTATATTTACTGCTCAGTTTTGTAGCCCAAACAGTTCAGACCCTACAGACGTTTTCGTAAGACCACAGATGTTTGTGCTGTCTCCTGGTCTGACAAACCGATGAGGAAGGCAGACATTGGCAGATTGAGATGCAGCCCATGCAAAAATAAACGTGTCAGCAAGAGTATTTTAATGTGTATTGAATTAGTGTCGACTACTCCATCCCTTATGTCGGTTATATACAACCAAGCCTAAACATTCTTTACATCGCAACCTGTCATCCATCACCACTATAGTCTAGAGGAGAGCAACTAACCCCAAGCCAAGCCAGCACCAACTAAACTACAAACTGTTCATCCAGTTCCCATGTTGAAAACGTCCGCAGCCTTTTCTAACCATGCTAACAAGCCTATGGTGGCGGACTCCTTTTCTAACCATGCTAACAAGCCTATGGTGACGGACTCCTTTTCTAACCATGCTAACAAGCCTATGGTGGCGGACTCTTTTTCTAACCATGCTAACAAGCCTATGGTGACGGACTCCTTTTCTAACCATGCTAACAAGCCTATGGTGACGGACTCCTTTTCTAACCATGCTAACAAGCCTTTGGTGACGGACTCCTTTTCTAACCATGCTAACAAGCCTATGGTGGCGGACTCCTTTTCTAACCATGCTAACAAGCCTATGGTGACGGACTCCTTTTCTAACCATGCTAACAAGCCTATGGTGACGGACTCCTTTTCTAACCATGCTAACAAGCCTATGGTGACGGAATCCTTTTCTAACCATGCTAACAAGCCTATGGTGACGGACTCCTTTTCTAACCATGCTAACAAGCCTATGGTGACGGACTCCTTTTCTAACCATACTAACAAGCCTATGGTGACGGACTCCCTTTCTAACCATGCTAACAAGCCTATGGTGACGGACTCTCTCCCCCCCAGGCCTACAGCCCCATGTCTTTAAGAACTGGGAAGAAAGCCCAGTGCTACTCTTAACCTCACGGCCATGTTTCCAAACACCAGCCCAAGTGGCCAACCAGCCAGCCAGCCAGCCAGTCAGCCAGCCAGGCCACAGTCTTATCCCTGTTAAACTACATACACGGCCACAGTGTCGAGGCCCGAGCAGAGATGAAAAGGGTCCGGTTTTCTGTTTGAGAGCCGGGATTATTAAGTCGTTGGTTAGAAGAGTGGCGGGGAGGGAAGGGAGGATGCATCTGGTTCTGGGTAAGGCTACGAGGGGGAAAAGAGGAGTGGACACACTAAGCATTAGCTAGCGGTTAACCAAGAGCTAATGAGGAAAAAATATAAAGATTGAGCTCAGATGAAACTATTTAGCGTACGGCCGTGTTCTGTGTCCTCGCTGCGTTTCAAGGAAAGATGACTATGGTAATTACACATGGGGGTTAATGCAAACCAAAGGGGGGTAGAAGGGGGACCGTTTCTGATCAGTGTGTGTACGTTTCTGCCTTTGAAAATGGACTCCACTTTTAAAGTTTGGATGTCTGTTCTTAAACATGTATTGGCAACATGCCCATCCACACCTTTTGACACAGCACATTTTTCTGGGACTGACCCCAGCCTCTAGTTTTAGTTATGCCATGTAACAACAACAAAAAGAATCCTCCTGCCGAGGTTTGGGACTGGGACTCCTCTGATCCCATCCATCCCTCCCCCAGCATACCTATCCCCCCCAAGCCCTGGTGTAAATCCTGTGAAATGAGAGGCCTCCGGTCCCCTCTCTGGTGCAACTCCCTGGTGTGTAAATCCCGGGTCAACACAGGATCAGAGACTCTCGTACCGCAGGAAGAGAAAGAACGAAAGAATGAAGAGAAGAGAAAAGGGAGAGTGGGAACGAGGGCCGTGGCGAAGCGCCGTCCAAGTCAAATCAGCACCATGTGTCCCTCCAGAGCAATATTATCCCAGAAATGAACTTTATTGAGGCAACAAAGCGTTTTGGAACTCTGCAAAAACAGAGGGCTTGGCCAAGGACTGAGGCCTGGGAGGAGAAGAGTGCAGGGGCCCCTCAGGGGATCAATGAGAAGAGGGGGGGGAGCGGGGCCCCTGGGTTCGTGTACAGTGGCCCCCACTGCAGCGCTGCAGCCTGACAGGCTAATGGCCTATTACTGACTGAGATGTGGTCAGCAATCCCAGAGAGGAAACAGAGATGGCCGCAGCAACCTCTGACCTGACCACAGGGGTTAGGAGAGAGGAAGAGGGGGAGTGACAGAGAGAGGAATAAGGAGGGTGGGAGATGGAGTGAAAGGTAGATTGATGTAGAGAGAGGTGGAGGTTGGGTGAGAGCGAGAGCGAGCGAGAGAGCAGGGAAGAGGGAACGCAGCCAAAAGCAAGGGAAACTATTTGTATGACATGTGGATGGCCCTTGTAGCCACGGTCAGTGTGTAATAAAGTGCAGCTCTGCTCTGAATCATGGCGGGAGAGTTAGTGGGGTGGCAACTACTGAGTGAGGTAACAAACCACAGGAAAGCCCAGTGGAAAGGGTGTGTCAGCCCCCCTTTACAAGTGTTCAGTTTGAACAAGGGACAGGAGGGGAGGAGAAGGGTAAGAGGTGGAGGGGGGGGGGGGGGGGTGAAACGACATCACAGCACTGTGATCTTTACTGGGATGATGAATGTTTAGAGGGGGAAGGGAGGGGGGGGGGGGGGCAGCTGGTTCTGGTTAGGACCCTGGAAATGAGATTAAAGGGAAATCTCCAAACAGATTGAATTGTATTTGCCATAATTGCTGAGAACAGCTTATTCAGAGCAGACCGCAAATAAAAGAGTCATAAAACCAAGGGGGGGGGGGGCCGGCCATGTGAAACCAGTCTGCCTTGGCTCTTACAGCAATCAAGCCTCAAGTCTTGCATCAGTTAAAAGGTGCGTGTGTGGCAGGGTACAGATGGATAAGGTTGTAATAAAAAGGCTGCTCTAACTTGGAAGACATTCTACAGTGTGTACTTTACTAACATCAGGCCATTTTACACTGAAGCCCTTAGATCTGACTATATTCAGATAACTTCTAAACCAAGTCATCCATATTGTACTGGACCAACCTGAGGCTTCAGTTATTGTTGAGGTTAGTTTATTTTTTACAGGGACAGTGCACATTAATCAACGTTTCAGTAAAAGTGCCGGTTTTAGCCAGCCGGCTAATTTTCAACCGCAGTCCCTGGGCAGGTTATTAAAAACAATTACAATATAGACAATCATTGAGCAGTGAGCACACGCAGAGCAACATAGGACAAGCAAGACGTAGCATACAGACAGAGCAACATAGAACAAGCAAGACGTAGCATACAGACAGAGCAACATAGGACAAGCAAGACGTAGCATACAGACAGAGCAACATAGAACAAGCAAGACGTAGCATACAGACAGAGCAACATAGAACAAGACGTAGCATACAGACAGAGCAACATAGGACAAGCAAGACGTAGCATACAGACAGAGCAACATAGAACAAGACATAGCATACAGACAGAGCAACATAGGACAAGCAAGACGTAGCATACAGACAGAGCAACATAGAACAAGACATAGCATACAGACAGAGCAACATAGAACAAGACGTAGCATACAGACAGAGCAACATAGAACAAGACGTAGCATACAGACAGAGCAACATAGAACAAGACGTAGCATACAGACAGAGCAACATAGAACAAGACGTAGCATACAGACAGAGCAACATAGAACAAGACGTAGCATACAGACAGAGCAACATAGAACAAGACGTAGCATACAGACAGAGTAACATAGAACAAGCAAGACGTAGCATACAGACAGAGCAACATAGAACAAGACGTAGCATACAGACAGAGTAACATAGAACAAGCAAGACGTAGCATACAGACAGAGTAACATAGAACAAGCAAGACGTAGCATACAGACAGAGCAACATAGGACAAGCAAGACGTAGCATACAGACAGAGTAACATAGAACAAGCAAGACGTAGCATACAGACAGAGTAACATAGAACAAGCAAGACGTAGCATACAGACAGAGTAACATAGAACAAGCAAGACGTAGCATACAGACAGAGCAACATAGGACAAGCAAGACGTAGCATACAGACAGAGCAACATAGAACAAGACGTAGCATACAGACAGAGCAACATAGAACAAGACGTAGCATACAGACAGAGCAACATAGAACAAGACGTAGCATACAGACAGAGCAACATAGAACAAGACGTAGCATACAGACAGAGCAACATAGAACAAAAAGAAGGAAGACAAAATTCATTAAAGCAACAGTGTTTTCACACCTCACCATACAGACAACAGACAACATGGAAAACGACAACACACAGCTAGGGATTATGTTCACAAATCTGATTGACCTTTAGCCATGTCTTCATGCATTTTGTGAAAGTGTGATATGTGGTGCACTTATGTGTGTCTGATGGCAGTGTATACCAGACATGGGAAGCTCTCACAGAGAAAGCGGATTTACTAAAGGGGCTTTTCCTTAAGGGAACTATACAGTCACCTCTCATGGCAGACCTTGTGGATCTGCTGCCATATGCTTGGGTTTTCTGCTTAACAAAAATACTGAGTGGAGCCGAGCCATTTAGGATCTTGAATACAAGACATGTGTCGGTTTATTGAACAAGATTTTCCCAACTCAGGAGCTCATGCATTCTGAGGATGTAACAGTGATGATGGCTATTGGGCTTCCTATCAAGCACTTTGAGAGCCTGTTTGTAGACAGACTGAATAGGTTTTAATGTTGTACAGCAAGCTTGGGCCCAACTAGTCAAGCAGTATGTTAAGTGGGGGAGTATCATAGATTTGAAGTACAGTTTTGCTACCTCTGTAGTCAATTCGTATAAATCGGAAATTAGCTAGGTTGAATTTGGTTATTTGAATTACCTTTTTCACATGCTTTTTAAAAGAGCGGTTGGAATCAAGTATGATGCCAAGGTACTTAAAATCAGATACCACCTGGAGCTTCTCCCCTGACACATAGACATCTGGCTCAGTAGCATCTGTTGCCCTCTTTGTGAAGAACATGCAAACAGTTTTTTTCATATTGAGATGCAAACACGAGCCACTGAGCCACTTTGTAACCTGGACCATTACAGTAGTGAGTTCTTGTGCAGCTTGTTGTTTGCTCTTTGCACATATATCACTGTATCATCTGCATACATTTGAACTTCAGACCCAGTACAGACAGAAGGCAGATCATTAATGTACAGGCTGAACAGGAGGGGCCGCAGTATTGACCCTTGGGGCACGCCCACATTATAGCTAAGAGTGGGCGACAGCTCACTCTGACACAATGAGATCTGCCTTCAAGGTAGGATTTCATCCATCTCAAGGCATCGGGGGAAAAGTTGAACTTGGAATTAGGATCCCAGAGAAGCTAGACTTGTAACCTGTTTCAAAATATGAAGGTTGTTCTCTAGTGAGATGTACTGTATATCTCTTCACTTTGAAGAAAAACTAAACGTGGTAAAGAAGAGAATCAATCAGTCTAAGAGCTACAAGATAAAAGTGAGAGCTGTATGAGGCTCTTTCTCTCATTCCAGGGTTGATTGTGTTTAAAGTGAAACCACATGAACTGTACTGCTCCCACTCAGAGAGGGAAGAGGAGAAAGAGAGAGAGGAGAGAGAGGATGAGAGAGAGAGGAGAGAGAGGATGAAAGAGAAAGAGAGGGAGGATGAGAGAGAGAGAGAGGGGATGAGAGAGAGAGAGAGAGGAGAGAGAGGATGAGAAAGAGAGGAGAGAGGATGAAAGAGAAAGAGAGAGAGAGAGGGGATGAGAGAGAGAGAGGGGATGAGAGAGAGAGAGGGGATGAGAGAGAGAGAGAGAGAGAGATAGAGAGATAGAGAGAGAGAGAGAGAGAGAGAGAGATAGATAGAGATAGAGATAGAGAGAGAGAGAGAGAGAGAGAGAGAGAGAGAGAGGATGAGACAGGGAGAGAGGATGAGACAGGGAGAGAGGATGAGAGAGAGAGGTTGAGAGAGAGAGAGAAAAAATATATATAGAAAAATCCTCAGCCCCTGGTGTCTCCACAATTCAGAGGTTAAATGGCACCCACAGCACATGGCCTACAGCAGAACCTGGACCTGCTAGTGCAGTACTGCCAGACCTGGGCCCTGGCAGTAAACCCCAAAAATACTAAAATAATGATTTTCCAGAGAAGATCCAGATCTTAGGGAATTAGACCAATGGCATTCTACACCATTAAAAAATAAATTCTAATTGAAATACCTTTGGCTAAAACTAATTGAATGTGTCATTGAACCAATTGCACTTCATGGCAGCGAGGTGTGGGGTCCACTTGCAAAACAAGATTTCACCAAATGGGACAAACACCCCATTGAAAGTTTTGTATGATTCTCCAGAGGAAAACTACCAACAACGCACGCAGGGCAGAATTAGGCCAATATCCACGAATAATAAAACTCAAAAAAGAGCAATTAAGTTTTGGAAACTGACCCCATCTCATATCATCACCAAGCCCTGCAATGCCAAGAGCTGAGCAAAGAAAATAGTCCCCTCATCCATCTGGTCGTAGGGCTGAGTTCACAAACCTGTTCTACTAACACACTGAAGCCTCAGGACCAGAACATCCAATCAATCAGAATAAACCAAATTACAACACAGTCAAAACAAAAGTACATTTCTTATTGGGAAACACAAACACAAAGCAAAATGCAGTGCTATCTGGCCCTAAATGGACAACACACCGTGGCGAACTATTTGACCATGGTTACTGATCAAAACCTTAGAAAAACCTTGACAAAGTACAGGCTCAGTGAGCACAGCCTTGCCATTGAGAAGGGTAGACACAGGAAAACCTGGCTCCCTGACGAGGAAAGGCTGTGCAACCACTGCACAACAGCAGAACCTGAGACAGAGCTGCATTTCCTGACAAAATTTAAAAAACAAAAAACAATTAGAGTGTCATTTCCCCAATTTTGAAACCCTTATTGAAGGTTTCAAAGACCTTTCTGATGAGAATAGGCTACCCGTCCTGTTGGGGGAGGACGCAGAGAGCTGTGGGTTGGCAGCGCACTACATTGCTGCCTGCCATAAGATGAGGGACAGTGTCTGACAGACACTGGCAATATGTACATTGTTACATCATGCCAATAAAGCAAATTGAATAAGAGAGAGAATAAGAGAGAGAGAGAGCCACTAGCAGTACCAGAGGAAACAGGGGACAGGATAGCATACTGCCTATAACATGGTTAACTCACTCCTCTGTTACCCACCACACAGCTGGCTGATACCCACTATAGGGACAACCCCAACTACACTGTCGCTGGCTGATACCCACTATAGGGCCAACCCCAACTACACTGTCGCTGGCTGATACCCACTATAGGGACAACCCCAACTACACTGTCGCTGGCTGATACCCACTATAGGGCCAACCCCAACTACACTGTTGCTGGCTGATACCCACTATAGGGACAACCCCAACTACACTGTTGCTGGCTGATACCCACTATAGGGACAACCCCAACTACACTGTCGCTGGCTGATACCCACTATAGGGACAACCCCAACTACACTGTTGCTGGCTGATACCCACTATAGGGACAACCCCAACTACACTGTCGCTGGCTGATACCCACTATAGGGACAACCCCAACTACACTGTTGCTGGCTGATACCCACTATAGGGACAACCCCAACTACACTGTCGCTGGCTGATACCCACTATAGGGACAACCCCAACTACACTGTTGCTGGCTGATACCCACTATAGGGACAACCCCAACTACACTGTTGCTGGCTGATACCCACTATAGGGCCAACCCCAACTACACTGTTGCTGGCTGATACCCACTATAGGGCCAACCCCAACTACACTGTTGCTGGCTGATACCCACTATAGGGCCAACCCCAACTGCACTGTCGCTGGCTGATACCCACTATAGGGCCAACCCCAACTGCACTGTCGCTGGCTGATACCCACTATAGGGCCAACCCCAACTGCACTGTCGCTGGCTGATACCCACTATAGGGCCAACCCCAACTGCACTGTCGCTGGCTGATACCCACTATAGGGCCAACCCCAACTGCACTGTCGCTGGCTGATACCCACTATAGGGCCAACCCCAACTGCACTGTTGCTGGCTGATACCCACTATAGGGCCAACCCCAACTGCACTGTTGCTGGCTGATACCCACTATAGGGCCAACCCCAACTGCACTGTTGCTGGCTGATACCCACTATAGGGCCAACCCCAACTACACTGTTGCTGGCTGATACCCACTATAGGGCCAACCCCAACTGCACTGTCGCTGGCTGATACCCACTATAGGGACAACCCCAACTGCACTGTTGCTGGCTGATACCCACTATAGGGTCAACCCCAACTGCACTGTTGCTGGCGGATACCCACTATAGGGCCAACCCCAACTACACTGTTGCTGGCTGATACCCACTATAGGGTCAACCCCAACTGCACTGTTGCTGGCTGATACCCACTATAGGGCCAACCCCAACTGCACTGTTGCTGGCTGATACCCACTATAGGGCCAACCCCAACTACACTGTTGCTGGCTGATACCCACTATAGGGCCAACCCCAACTACACTGTTGCTGGCTGATACCCACTATAGGGCCAACCCCAACTACACTGTTGCTGGCTGATACCCACTATAGGGCCAACCCCAACTGCACTGTTGCTGGCTGATACCCACTATAGGGCCAACCCCAACTGCACTGTTGCTGGCTGATACCCACTATAGGGCCAACCCCAACTACACTGTTGCTGGCTGATACCCACTATAGGGCCAACCCCAACTGCACTGTTGCTGGCTGATACCCACTATAGGGCCAACCCCAACTACACTGTTGCTGGCTGATACCCACTATAGGGCCAACCCCAACTACACTGTTGCTGGCTGATACCCACTATAGGGCCAACCCCAACTACACTGTTGCTGGCTGATACCCACTATAGGGCCAACTTCAACTACACTGTTGCTGGCTGATACCCACTATAGGGCCAACCCCAACTACACTGTTGCAGGCTGATACCCACTATACAGGGCATTTGGAAAGTATTCAGACCCCTTGATTTTTTTCCTCATTTTTGTTATGTTACAGCCTTATTCTAAAATTACTTCAATCATTTTTCCCCTCGTCAATCTACACACAATACGCCATAATGACAAAGCAAAAACAGATTTTTAGAAATGTATGTTCATTTATTATTATTAAACTGAGCTCAGGTGCATCCTGTTTCCATTGATCATCCTTTATGTTTCTACAACTTGATTCGAGTCCACACCTGTGGTAAATTAAATTGATTGGCCATGATTTGGAAAGGCACACACCTGTATATTATGAGGTCCCACAGTTTACAGTGCATGTCAGAGCAAAAACCAAGCTATGAGGTCGAAGGAATCGTCCGTAGAGCTCCGAGACAGGATTGTGTCTGAGCAATCGGGGAAAAGTGCCTTGATCAGGGAGGTGACCAAGAATTTGATGGTCACTCTGACAGAGCTCCAGAGTTCCTCTGTGGAGATGGAAGAAACTTCCAGAAGGACAACCATCTCTGCAGCACTCCACCAATCAGTCCTTTATGGTAGAGCGGCCAGACGGAAGCCAATCCTCAGTAAAAGGCACATGACAGCACGCTTGGAGTTTGCCAAAAGGCACCTAATAAAGGACTCTCAGACCATGAGAAACAAGATTCTCAGGTCTGATGAAACCAAGATTGAACTCTTTGACCTGAATGCCAAGTGTCATTTCTGGAGGAAACCTGTCACTATCCCTACGGTGAAGCATTTTGTGTGGATTGATGAGGGAAAAAAACGTATTTAATACATTTTAGAATAAGGCTGTAACGTAACATGTGGGGAAAGTCAAGGGGTTTGAATACTTTCCGAATGCACTATAGTGCCGACCCAAACCCGTAGTGTGGAGGCTGATTCCCACTATAGTGCCGACCCAAACCCGTAGTGTGGAGGCTGATTCCCACTATAGCGCCGACCCAAACCGTAGTGTGGGGGCTGATTCCCACTATAGCGCCGACCCAAACCCGTAGTGTGGGGGCTGATTCCCACTATAGTGCCGACCCAAACCCGTAGTGTGGAGGCTGATTCCCACTATAGCGCCGACCCAAACCCGTAGTGTGGAGGCTGATTCCCACTATAGCGCCGACCCAAACCCGTAGTGTGGAGGCTGATTCCCACTATAGCGCCGACCCAAACCGTAGTGTGGGGGCTGATTCCCACTATAGTGCCGACCCAAACCCGTAGTGTGGAGGCTGATTCCCACTATAGCGCCGACCCAAACCCGTAGTGTGGAGGCTGATTCCCACTATAGCGCCGACCCAAACCGTACTGTGGGGGCTGATTCCCACTATAGGGCCGACCCAAACCCGTAGTGTGGAGGCTGATTCCCACTATAGCGCCGACCCAAACCCGTAGTGTGGAGGCTGATTCCCACTATAGGGCCGACCCAAACTGTAGTGTGGGGGCTGATTCCCACTAAAGGACCGACCCAAACCGTACTGTGGGGGCTGATTCCCACTATAGGGCCGACCCAAACCTGTACTGTGCTGGCTGATTCCCACTATAGGACCGACCCAAACCCGTACTGTGCTGGCTGATTCCCACTATAGGGCCGACCCAAACCTGTACTGTGCTGGCTCGAAATCAATACATTACCATCACCAGGTATATTGAAGCATCGTATTGCGTCTTCATATTGTGTGGAGGAAGGAAATCAACAAGACATAGTTCTAAGTTAGGTACTTTTATTTATGTTTTTAACACTAATTCACAAACAAAAAGACA
Organism: Salvelinus fontinalis; assembly: GCF_029448725.1. Classification (NCBI taxonomy): domain Eukaryota; kingdom Metazoa; phylum Chordata; class Actinopteri; order Salmoniformes; family Salmonidae; genus Salvelinus; species Salvelinus fontinalis. The sequence continues at coordinate 85,825,834 of NC_074668.1, forward strand.
TCCTTGCAAGAAGAAAAAAAAAAAAAACAATTTCAACATAATGGTCTCGATATAAAATAACTGGATTCAACTTGTAGATTCTGTTATTGGAGACGGATTTATTTCATCATCCTCAAATTAAAAAGACAAAGAAAAAAAAAGAACCTAATTTTAAATTAATCTGTTTTTATGTTCATTTCAAAATCACATTTCAGAAATCACATTTTAGCAACTTGGTAATTGTTTTATAGCAGTAATATATAGAGGATTTAGTATGAAACTGATTCATATATATTTCTATATGCTTTGCAAAGCATGTTAGACAAAAGCATCACTGAGCTTCTTCATATTGTTACGCTAAGCAATGTGAGGCCCAAACGGAACCCTACTCCCTACTACACAGTGGACTACTTTAGACCTCCTGGTCAAAAGCAGTGCACTATATAGTGAATAACGTGCCATTTCAGACGCAACCTTAGACTTCTCCATCCATATAAATAGAGGGATTCGTAGTATCCCTAGAGAATGACATCCTGTTCCCCTAAAGAAGGGTGTTCTGTGTCTTTCTACTCCAGACCTGCTGAATTTCATTGTTACACCAACGTTGTTTATTAATCAAAGTAGTACAAAGCCATGAAAAAGATATCAGTGTAAAGGCACAAGAGACTTGCTCCACTCTCAGAGACCACTAAAATGAACCACGACAAGACAACAACAAAAAACACTAGTCAAATGAATACATCAGTCAACTTGGCCTGCCAAGTCTCCCCACTAGAGGGCACTCTCGCTCCAGCAACAGGAGACACTGCACCGCAAACACTAGGACACAGCCAAGGCCCCTTTCTAGAACCTCTGTCCAAAACTCCCAGCCTATGGTGTGTTTTTGCCGATCTGAAGGGGGACTGGATAGGTGTAAGCAATATGCAGATTGCTCCAAGTCATCAACATGTAGGCTGCCCTGATAGAGTCACTGTCTTAAACCTATCCTGTTCCTTCAGATCTGTGACCACCATAATGGTAGGGGTTAAGGTTCATGGTAGGGGTTAAGGTTCGTCTTAAGATTGGGCTACAGTGTTGTTTGCGAACACTCCTCGAATCAAATCCAGAATGTGCAGAGCCCCACATTCACCTTGTTTGTGTGGGAACAATGGCTTAAAGAGACTGCTTGAGAAGTGTACGATTCAGTGAAAAGAATGAAGATAAAGTTTGGACCTTCAGGGAAACAGTCGCTGTGCCCAATGGCCCAAGATGGAGGAGTCCTGCTCCCAAACTGAATGAGTAGGTGACTTCAGGGGGTTCCTGTTTGAAATGACCAGGGCATGGTTCTACACTTAACCATAGAACCTCAAAAGATGAAGACGAAAGACGGGAGGGAGTCGATCGCCACGGGGGAATGTGAGTTAACAGCGGACTTTGCTGCTTGTGTTTTCAGATCCGTTTCACTGCTGCGACGTCAGGAGGATAATCTAAGCAGTGGCCAATCCCCCCATCACACAAGACCCTATATCATGCTAAACCCATACAGTCCTAGAGGAGATTTACCTACATTCCATCTAAGAAGAGTTATCTTTCAGAGACTTGCCAGCTAGGCATTGAATATCCTGTTTCATGGAGCCTTAACACAGTAGTCAGGAAGAGAAAGGCCTGCATAGGCAGTTCATCATGCTCATGTTTTCAAAGGACATTAGTACATTCTATTGGTCACCAGCAACAGTATCCCACTGAGTCCATCACCTATGCTGAGGTTTATCCACCTAGCTAAGGTACAACCCATCGTCTACCCTCTCTATCTACCGTATATCTACTGTATATCTCTGTCCACCCACAACACTTGGTCTTAGTTCTGTTGAAACACACAAACCAATCTAGACATATAGGGAGGATTATGTTTGAACACTAACATGGATCTCTTCCCACACAGACACACACAATCCCAACACACACTCACACTCGCCAGGCGCCCACAGGGGCCACAGCGGGGGGGTGCTCTGTAGCTGGGGCTGTGTGAATGGTGGATTTGAGTCAGCGGGTAGTGTTCTGTTGATGCTGAATGGACTTTTAGCAGACAAACTCCTGTCTCATGCGGATGATCTGCAGCAGGGCGGCTTGGACGTCCTCATCCATGTGGCCCTGAGAGAAACAACAACAGCTTTGAGATCATCCACTTGTCCCCTACTTCACAGTTATGGCAGCAGTGTGGGCTATGGTCCAGTCTTACTGGTGTCGTCAGCAGTGTGGGCTATGGGCCAGTCTTACTGGGGACGTCAGCAGTGTGGGCTATGGGCCAGTCTTACTGGGGTCGTCAGCAGTGTGGGCTATGGGCCAGTCTTACTGGTGTCGTCAGCAGTGTGGGCTATGGTCCAGTCTTACTGGGGTCGTCAGCAGTGTGGGCTATGGGCCAGTCTTACTGGTGTCGTCAGCAGTGTGGGCTATGGTCCAGTCTTACTGGTGTCGTCAGCAGTGTGGGCTATGGGCCAGTCTTACTGGTGTCGTCAGCAGTGTGGGCTATGGGCCAGTCTTACTGGGGTCGTCAGCAGTGTGGGCTATGGTCCAGTCTTACTGGTGTCGTCAGCAGTGTGGGCTATGGGCCAGTCTTACTGGTGTCGTCAGCAGTGTGGGCTATGGGCCAGTCTTACTGGGGTCGTCAGCAGTGTGGGCTATGGGCCAGTCTTACTGGTGTCGTCAGCAGTGTGGGCTATGGGCCAGTCTTACTGGGGTCGTCAGCAGTGTGGGCTATGGGCCAGTCTTACTGGTGTCGTCAGCAGTGTGGGCTATGGGCCAGTCTTACTGGGGTCGTCAGCAGTGTGGGCTATGGGCCAGTCTTACTGGTGTCGTCAGCAGTGTGGGCTATGGGTCAGTCTTACTGGTGTCGTCAGCAGTGTGGGCTATGGGTCAGTCTTACTGGGGTCGTCAGCAGTGTGGGCTATGGTCCAGTCTTACTGGGGTCGTCAGCAGTGTGGGCTATGGGCCAGTCTTACTGGGGTCGTCAGCAGTGTGGGCTATGGGCCAGTCTTACTGGGGTCGTCAGCAGTGTGGGCTATGGGCCAGTCTTACTGGTGTCGTCAGCAGTGTGGGCTATGGGTCAGTCTTACTGGTGTCGTCAGCAGTGTGGGCTATGGGTCAGTCTTACTGGGGTCGTCAGCAGTGTGGGCTATGGGCCAGTCTTACTGGTGTCGTCAGCAGTGTGGGCTATGGGCCAGTCTTACTGGGGTCGTCAGCAGTGTGGGCTATGGGCCAGTCTTACTGGGGTCGTCAGCAGTGTGGGCTATGGGCCAGTCTTACTGGTGTCGTCAGCAGTGTGGGCTATGGGCCAGTCTTACTGGGGTCGTCAGCAGTGTGGGCTATGGGCCAGTCTTACTGGTGTCGTCAGCAGTGTGGGCTATGGGTCAGTCTTACTGGTGTCGTCAGCAGTGTGGGCTATGGGTCAGTCTTACTGGGGTCGTCAGCAGTGTGGGCTATGGTCCAGTCTTACTGGGGTCGTCAGCAGTGTGGGCTATGGGCCAGTCTTACTGGGGTCGTCAGCAGTGTGGGCTATGGGCCAGTCTTACTGGTGTCGTCAGCAGTGTGGGCTATGGGTCAGTCTTACTGGTGTCGTCAGCAGTGTGGGCTATGGGTCAGTCTTACTGGTGTCGTCAGCAGTGTGGGCTATGGGTCAGTCTTACTGGGGTCGTCAGCAGTGTGGGCTATGGGCCAGTCTTACTGGGGTCGTCAGCAGTGTGGGCTATGGGCCAGTCTTACTGGGGTCGTCAGCAGTGTGGGCTATGGGCCAGTCTTACTGGGGTCGTCAGCAGTGTGGGCTATGGGCCAGTCTTACTGGGGTCGTCAGCAGTGTGGGCTATGGGCCAGTCTTACTGGGGTCGTCAGCAGTGTGGGCTATGGGCCAGTCTTACTGGGGTCGTCAGCAGTGTGGGCTATGGGCCAGTCTTACTGGTGTCGTCAGCAGTGTGGGCTATGGGCCAGTCTTACTGGGGTCGTCAGCAGTGTGGGCTATGGGCCAGTTTTACTGGTGTCGTCAGCAGTGTGGGCTATGGGTCAGTCTTACTGGTGTCGTCAGCAGTGTGGGCTATGGGTCAGTCTTACTGGGGTCGTCAGCAGTGTGGGCTATGGTCCAGTCTTACTGGGGTCGTCAGCAGTGTGGGCTATGGGCCAGTCTTACTGGGGTCGTCAGCAGTGTGGGCTATGGGCCAGTCTTACTGGGGTCGTCAGCAGTGTGGGCTATGGGCCAGTCTTACTGGTGTCGTCAGCAGTGTGGGCTATGGGTCAGTCTTACTGGTGTCGTCAGCAGTGTGGGCTATGGGTCAGTCTTACTGGTGTCGTCAGCAGTGTGGGCTATGGGTCAGTCTTACTGGGGTCGTCAGCAGTGTGGGCTATGGTCCAGTCTTACTGGGGTCGTCAGCAGTGTGGGCTATGGGCCAGTCTTACTGGGGTCGTCAGCAGTGTGGGCTATGGGCCAGTCTTACTGGGGTCGTCAGCAGTGTGGGCTATGGGCCAGTCTTACTGGGGTCGTCAGCAGTGTGGGCTATGGGCCAGTCTTACTGGGGTCGTCAGCAGTGTGGGCTATGGGCCAGTCTTACTGGGGTCGTCAGCAGTGTGGGCTATGGGCCAGTCTTACTGGGGTCGTCAGCAGTGTGGGCTATGGGCCAGTCTTACTGGGGTCGTCAGCAGTGTGGGCTATGGGCCAGTCTTACTGGTGTCGTCAGCAGTGTGGGCTATGGGCCAGTCTTACTGGGGTCGTCAGCAGTGTGGGCTATGGGCCAGTCTTACTGGGGTCGTCAGCAGTGTGGGCTATGGGCCAGTCTTACTGGGGTCGTCAGCAGTGTGGGCTATGGGCCAGTCTTACTGGGGTCGTCAGCAGTGTGGGCTATGGTCCAGTCTTACTGGGGTCGTCAGCAGTGTGGGCTATGGTCCAGTCTTACTGGTGTCGTCAGCAGTGTGGGCTATGGGCCAGTCTTACTGGGGTCGTCAGCAGTGTGGGCTATGGTCCAGTCTTACTGGGGTCGTCAGCAGTGTGGGCTATGGGCCAGTCTTACTGGTGTCGTCAGCAGTGTGGGCTATGGTCCAGTCTTACTGGGGTCGTCAGCAGTGTGGGCTATGGTCCAGTCTTACTGGGGTCGTCAGCAGTGTGGGCTATGGTCCAGTCTTACTGGGGTCGTCAGCAGTGTGGGCTATGGGCCAGTCTTACTGGGGTCGTCAGCAGTGTGGGCTATGGGCCAGTCTTACTGGGGTCGTCAGCAGTGTGGGCTATGGTCCAGTCTTACTGGGGTCGTCAGCAGTGTGGGCTATGGGCCAGTCTTACTGGGGACGTCAGCAGTGTGGGCTATGGTCCAGTCTTACTGGGGTCGTCAGCAGTGTGGGCTATGGGCCAGTCTTACTGGGGTCGTCAGCAGTGTGGGCTATGGGCCAGTCTGTAGGGCTATGGGCCAGTCTTACTGGGGTCGCCAGCAGTGTGGGCTATGGGCCAGTCTTACTGGGGTCGTCAGCAGTGTGGGCTATGGGCCAGTCTGTAGGGCTATGGGCCAGTCTTACTGGGGTCGTCAGCAGTGTGGGCTATGGGCCAGTCTTACTGGGGTCGTCAGCAGTGTGGGCTATGGGCAGTCTTACTGGGGTCGTCAGCAGTGTGGGCTATGGACCAGTCTTACTGGTGTCGTCAGCAGTGTGGGCTATGGGCCAGTCTTACTGGTGTCGTCAGCAGTGTGGGCTATGGGCCAGTCTCACGTGGGGCTCGCTCAGCAGTGTGGGCTATGGGCCAGTCGTCAGCAGTGTGGGCTATGGGCCAGTCTTACTGGTGTCGTCAGCAGTGTGGGCTATGGGCCAGTCTTACTGGTGTCGTCAGCAGTGTGGGCTATGGGCCAGTCTTACTGGTGTCGTCAGCAGTGTGGGCTATGGGCCAGTCTTACTGGGGTCGTCAGCAGTGTGGGCTATGGGTCAGTCTTACTGGTGTCGTCAGCAGTGTGGGCTATGGGCCAGTCTTACTGGTGTCGTCAGCAGTGTGGGCTATGGGTCAGTCTTACTGGTGTCGTCAGCAGTGTGGGCTATGGGCCAGTCTTACTGGTGTCGTCAGCAGTGTGGGCTATGGGTCAGTCTTACTGGTGTCGTCAGCAGTGTGGGCTATGGGCCAGTCTTACTGGGGTCGTCAGCAGTGTGGGCTATGGGCCAGTCTTACTGGGGTCGTCAGCAGTGTGGGCTATGGGCCAGTCTTACTGGGGTCGTCAGCAGTGTGGGCTATGGGCCAGTCTTACTGGGATCGTCAGCAGTGTGGGCTATGGGCCAGTCTTACTGGGGTCGCCAGCAGTGTGGGCTATGGGCCAGTCTTACTGGGGTCGTCAGCAGTGTGAGCTATGGGCCAGTCTTACTGGGGTCATCAGCAGTGTGGGCTATGGGCCAGTCTTACTGGGATCGTCAGCAGTGTGGGCTATGGGCCAGTTTTACTGGGGTCGCCAGCAGTGTGGGCTATGGGCCAGTCTTACTGGTGTCGTCAGCAGTGTGGGCTATGGGCCAGTCTTACTGGGGTCGTCAGCAGTGTGGGCTATGGGCCAGTCTTACTGGGGACGCCAGCAGTGTGGGCTATGGGCGAGTCTTACTGGGGTCATCAGCAGTGTGGGCTATGGGCCAGTATCAACAATAACATTTATTTTCAGATATATTATTTGTCTTCAGGAAGTTGCTGGGCAACAAAAATGCAAGAGATGCCAGGGAGGCCTGTGTGTTATTTTACTTTAACTAGAAATGACTAACTAAAAGAGACACACTGACCTGTGCTGCACTGAGGAGATGAGTTCTATAAATTGAAACCACCTCTCTGTGTTGACTCTCAGCATCCTGTGAAGAAAGGAAAGAGCAAGAGAGGGAGAGGGAGAGGGAGAGGGAGAGGGAGAGGGAGAGGGAGAGAGAGAGGGAGAGGGAGAGGGAGAGGGAGAGGGAGAGAGAGAGAGAGAGAGAGAGAGAGAGAGAGAGAGAGAGGAGAGAGGAGAAGAGAGAGAACAAGAGATATGATGAGTACAGGCCCACTATGGGCTGACCTGGCAGACACTACACAAAGGGACTCCGTCTGCCTGGCCCCACCTTACCACGCACCTCTGAAATACGCCCGTCTTTCACAGCAAAATAGATGGCATCCATATTTTCCTGAAGACTGCCAACATCGAACGACAGAGCCAAGAAAGCAAACTCCAAATCAAAACGTGGCCCAACCGTGGGTTCACATCAGAGCATGAGTAATGACGTTTTCAGGATTCTAATATGGACCTCATTTTCTTTTCATCTGGGTTCTGGCTAGCCGCTAGACCCGACTTCAGAAAAAGTACACCAGTTCATTCTCTGCCTCCATCATTTCAAAGGCTCATAGTGAGCTGACAGAGAGGAAGGCAGAGGTCGTCCTTGAAAATCAGGTGCACAGACAGTTGTTTTGTTCAGTCTCGCATAGTTTCCAGCTCAGCGGTAAATGGGCTGTAATACCACACAGCGAGAGTGTTACTGGAATTATACGACAGACAAATAGTCTTTGGTATGTAAGAGCACTGACACAGATGTTCTGTCTGATGTACGGATAGATCCACAGGGAACGGGTTCATTTACAGTAACTAACTGTAGGAGGAGGATCAATCATGTCTGGACCAAACCTCTATGTCATCAAGGTAATTAACGAAGATAATGACATCCCATTATCGGTAACTAACGCTGGACTGAAAAAATGCTTTCCTCCTGACTAACGAGTCCATTATGTTTGGAGCCAGAGAGTACTGAGTGACTGATTATGGTGTTAGTGCAGCGTATTGACATGACACCATGTTATAGGTCTGTCATGAGTATAAAATGTCAATACAATCAAGTATGTACACTATGTCGGCAAGTCAATTGTTACAGCTTCACACAATTTAAGGGACCACAACAGAAATAAGTCTTGACTTTGTGTCATCCCTGACAAGTTTTAAAATGTACAGGTATGTTCTGTGTGTATGTTTTAAACTGTCAAATAAGGGCAATGTCACAGAAATGCTAGGTCAGCTACAACTGGCTGCCATCCACTACATCTGCAGTGTGTGTGTGTGTGTGTGTGTGTGTGTGTGTGTGTGTGTGTGTGTGTGTGTGTGTGTGTGTGTGTGTGTGTGTGTACACACTCACAGCCAGCTGCTGCTGCAGGCTCTTGATCTGGGCCTGGAGTGTGTCGATGTGCTGCATCTGTCTCTTATTGGGTGCAGCGTTGCCAGCGTAGGCCAGCTGGGACAGACCGTTGAGGGCCTGCTTCAGTCTCTCCACGTCCGTCAACAGCTCGCTGATCTGAAACACACAAAGCTGTTAGCACCAGAATATACAGAACTATCTACATGTTTAGAAAACCTCATATCAACGGACCAAAGTATTGCCAGAAAAAACACCAAACTTCTTAACAGAACTAAAAACGGAGAAATTTACATCTTACCAAATGTAAATACAGTCAAAAGTTGCGACACCAACTCATTCCAGGGTTTGTATTTTTACTATTTTCTACATTGTAGAATAATAGTGAAAACATCTAAACTATGATATAATACATATGGATTCATGTAGTAACCAAAAGTGTTAAGCAAATCAAAATGTATTTGAGATTCTTCAAAGTAGCCACCCTTTGCCTTGATGACAGCTTTGCACATTATTGACATTCTCTCAACCAGTTTCATGAGGTAGTCACCTAGAATGCATTTCAATTAACAGGTGTACCTTGTTAAAAGTACATTTGTGGAATTTCTTACCTTCTGATTGAGACAATCAGTTGTGTTGTGACAAGGTAGAGGTGGTATACAGAAGATAGCCCTATTTGGTAAAAGAGCAAGTCCATATTATGGCAAGAACAGCTCAAATAAGCAAAGAGAAATGACAGTCCAATCAGGAAAATGTCAAGAACTTTGAAAGTTTCTTCAAGTGCAGTCGCAAAAACCATCAAGCGCTATGATGAAACTGGCTCTCATGAGGACCGCCACAGGAAAGGAAAACCCAGAGTTACCTCTGCTGCGAGGATAAGCTCATTATAGTTAACAGCACCCTCAGATTGCTGCCCAAATAAATGCTTCATAGTTCAAGTAACAGACACGTCTCAACATCAACCGTTCAGAGGAGACTGCGTGAATCAGGCCTTCATTATCGAATTGCTGCAAAGAAACCACTACTAAAGGACACCAATAATAAGAAGAGACTTGCTTGGGCCAAGAAACACGAGTTAGATTGTTGGAAATCTGTCATTTGGTCTGAAGAGTCCAAATTTGGGATTTTTTTGTTCCAACCAACTTGTCTATGTGAGACGCAGAGTAGGTGAATGGATGATCTCTACATGTGTGGTTCCCACCGTGAAGCATGGAGGAGGAGGTGTGATGGTGCTTTGCTGGTGACACTGTCGGTGATTCATTTAGAATTCAAATCACACTTAACCATCATGGCTACCACAGCATTCTGCAGCGATACGCCATCCCATCTGGTTTGCGTTTAGTGGGACTATTTGTTTTTTAACAGGAAGATGACACAAAATACACATCCAGGCTGTGTAAGGGCAAGTTGACCAAGAAGGAGAGTGATGGAGTGCTGCATCAGATGACCTGGCCTCCACAATCACCCGACCTCAATCCAATTGAGATGGTTTGGGATGAGTTGGACCTCAGAGTGAAGGAAAAGCATCTAACAAGTGCTCAGCATTTGTGGGAACTCCTTCAAGACTGTTGGAAAAGCATTCCTCAAGAAGCTGGTTGAGAGAATGCCAAGAGTGTACTTTATAGAATCTCAAATATATGTTTTTGTTTTTTTGGGTTACTACATGATTCCATTTGTGTTCTTTCATAGTTTCAATGTCTTCACTATTATTCTACAATGTAGAACATTGTACAAATAAAAACCCTTGAATGAGTAGGTGTGTCCACTTTTGGCTGGTACTGTACATTTAGGTTTAGGTAAAAATGGCCAACAAATCAATGCAGAATATTTCTCCTACCTTCTTGTCTTTGACCTCGGTCTGCTCGGCCGACATCTGGATCCTCCTCTGGAACTCCCCAATGGTGCTGAGCGACTCCTCGTACCTCTCCTTCAGCTCCCGGATCTCCTTATCCATGGTGTTGCTCTTCTCCTGCAGGGCCTCAGTTTCCACCCTGGCCCTGGCCTTGTCCTCCCTGGCCCTGCCCTCGTCCTCCCTGGCCTGGGCCACCTCACGATGGAGCACCTCGCACTGCTCCGCCAGCCCAGATAGCCTCTCCCCCAACGCCGCCGTCTCTTCCTGCAGACGTTGCTTCTCGGCTTTCACCTGGCTCAACTGGTCCTCTCTTCCTCCGAGTTCCTCCAGGGCCTGGGTGGCCCGGAGCATCTCTGACTGCAGGGCTGCCACGTTCTGGGCCCTCTGGGCGCTGGTCTCCTGCTCCTGGCGAAGGGAAGCGAGTAGCTGGGCCACCTGCCCCTCCAGGGCCTCCTTGGCCTGAGCATGCTGCTGCAGGAGGACGACCTGGTCCCCGGAGCATCCCTGGAGCTCCTTCTCCAAGGCGCAGGCCCTCTGGGCCTCCCCACGCTGGGCCTCCCTGGCTTTCTGGCACTCGTCCTGGGCTTGCTGGATGGTACCCCTCAGGGCTCGGTGCTCGGTCTCATAGTGTTCCAGCCGGGCCGACTCGGATTCCAGGCGCTGTTGCAGGCGCTGGATGTCAGTGTTACTCAGGGCGTTCTGCTCCTCCAGCTCTGCCCTCTGCACAGTCACGTCTTTGTACTGCTGCTCCAGGTCCACCAACCTCAGCGTCAGCTCCTCCATTTTACCCCTGTACTCATCTTCCACCTCCTTGTATTTTTCACTGGCGACAAAGCCTGTCTCCATTCTCTGCTGCACAGACTCCATCTGCACTTTCAATTTCTCTTTCTCCTGCTTGTGACGTTCCCCCTCCAACTTCTCCTGGTTGTACTTCTCTTCCATCTCCGAGAGCTTTCCTGTCAAGTCTTTCAGCTTGGTGTTGTAGGAGTTCTCCCTCTCCTCTATGGCAGTCAACGGGACAAACTTGGCCTGGATAGCTTCCTGGATGGTGTCTAGTTCTTTCTTCTGCGCCTCCATTTCTTGGTGAAGCTTTACTGTCCCATCTTGCGCAGACTGGTAGCTTGCCAACGCCTCTTTGGCCCGATGCTCCGCCTCAACAACAGCATTGCTCAACTTAACCCTTACAGCTTCATGGTCTATAAGGCACACATAGTCATTTTCGATCATCACCTGAACATTCTCCAGCTTCTCTTTCAACTCTGCACTACCCTCTCTCACCTTCTGCAACTCTTCCTCACTTTCTTTGCCCTCCATCTCCAGTTTGGAGAGCTCAGCCTTGGCCTTCTCCAAAGCAGCACTCAGCTCCATATTCACTTGCTCATGTTTCTCTCTGGACACGTACTCTCCATTTAGGCTCTGTTTCAGAGACTGGTTCTTGGCAGTGACCTGAGCCAGCTCCTTCTCTCTCTCCTCAAACCTCTTCTGGAGCACTTCCAGTTCCTTTACCAGTTCAGCGTTGCGAGCATTCAGGGCACCCACTTCGCTCCGGAACTTCTCGGAGGGCACGGTAGCGCTCTGTAGGCTGGTGACGCTCTCACACAGGGTGACCCTCTCCGTTTGTAGCCTCTGGATCTGCACCTCGGCCTGGCCGTTCCTTTCTGCGGCCTCCACCAGCCTCTTCTCCAGCTCCTCCACAGCTCTCTCCAGGGCGCTCTTGGCCTCTTCGTGGGCCTTGAGGGGGATGAAGTTGGCCTCCACCCTGCTATTGAGCTCCTCCAGCTGCTCCTGGAGCATCTCCCGCTCCTCCTCGCTCTCCTCTACCTGGCGGATCAGTGCCTGGCTCTTGGCAGTTATGTCCGCCAGTCTCCTCTTCAGGGAGGAACTCTGTTCCTCCAGGGTCGTCCTCATCCTCTCATGCTCCTGCAGAGGGACCGCCCCTGTCCCGGCCTGGGCAGGCTGGCTGTCCATTTCCCTGTGTAGCTCAGCCACCTCCTCCAGCACACGGTCATAGTCCTCCCGCAGCTCTGCCAGCTGACGCTCCTTCTCATCCACCGCATTGCTCAACAGGTTCTTCATGTTGTCGAACTTCTCTGCCGGCACAACCTTCTCTCCCTGCCGTGCCTGGGTCTCCTTAATGAGGGCCTCCATGTCCAGCAGAGCCTCTGCCAGCTCATCCCTCTCCTCCCGCAAGGCAGTCAGCTCCAGGCCCAGCCGCTCTGCCTCCACCGCCAGCTGGCCCTCGCTGCTCTTGTACTCCTCCAGGGCCTTCTCACTCTGCTTCAGGTGGTTACGCACGCGCCCCACCTCGGCCGAGGCTCCCTCGTACTTGGCCTTGACATCGTGGAGCTGGGCACGGAGCTCATCGGCCGCCTGGCCTCCTAGGTGCTCCTTGACCGCCACCACGTGGGCCTGGAGCTGCTTGACCTTGGCTTCAGAGTCCAGCATCCTCTTCTGGACGTCCCCCAGTGCCTCCTCCAGCTCCTGGACCTGCCGGTCTGCCTGCCGCTGGATGGTCTCCCGGCTCTGGGCCAGCTCTTGGCACTCCTGGCTTTTGCGGGCCAGGGCCGCCTGCAGGCGAAGAGCATCTTCCTCGGCAGTCTGCTGCCTCCTCCTCATCGTCTCCAGCTCGCGCCGCAGGGCCTCCACCTCCTCGACTGGGTCCCAGCCCACACCAGGACGTCCCGCAAGCTCCAGGGGACGGGACAGTGAGTGCGAAAGACCGGACGACTGCAGCACCTACAGCAGGAACAAAAGTTTCATGTGTGTGGAATGATTGTGCAATTTACATACACTTCGCACACCTATTTCTCACTAACAGCAGTGTCAGTCCAATAATGGTTTTGCAATGAGAGCTGACTTAGTCAGTTCCACTATAGCGACACGAGAATACTGAGAATATGTGAAGGCTACAATAGGATAAAAAAATATCAATTTAAAAGTTGAGCCCAAAATTTTAAAACTACCTGCAGTGGTTTAAGAGAATAAATCTCTCATTTGCTGGGGGACAAACAGCTGACAGGACGAAATGAGATTTCAGACATATATTTGGCTGTCAGAGAGCTGATAAGCTCATGGTTGCTGACTGGACTAGAATACACAGCAGATATGGTCTGCGTGCGTTTCATACTTCATGACAGTTACCTTTTCATTGCGGGCCATAATGCTCTAGAAAAAGAAGAAGTCAGGTTTACCTGCGCTGAATCCAGGCTTTGAGATTGTTTGACGAGGACGTTGTCTTTTCCTGCCAAAACAAATACAGAGATGATTCAGAAGAGGTCTTTTTTAATTCAGATCCTCTGATTGCATCTCTTATTCTCTGATATCTCAAATTTCAAGAGAGCTCACTCACCTTTGATAACAGACTGGCCAGAGTAGTCCCCCTGAAAACACATAGAACATACAGTATGTTCACATTAACACATAACCTTAGACAACCTAAGCAAGAGCTCGTATTATTATTATGTAAAACCCCATGATGATTTCATATGCTGTAACAGGGTTGGCATTTGGCTGTGGTCCCTCACCATGTGGCTCCTGAGCTGAACCTTGACAGTCTCTGGGGCCCGAGCCCCCTCCTCCCTGTCTTTGGCACTCAGTAAGAGCTTCAGCTGTTCCCTCTAATTCAGCACAAACACAACGTGGAGCTTTAGAGCAGATCAACAGCCTTGCAACTTTAGTTGCATTTGAGGACAATAACTTTCAGATGAATACAGCTATGGCATGGTATTCAATCAAATATTTCCACATTCTCACAAAAACCCACACATCCACAAACAAACAGGCATGCTAATTCATCTCTCTAATCTATAGGTAAAACGTTCCATTTTTTCTTCCCACCCCAAACAATTGAGTTATGTGGCTGTCCTTACCTCTTTATGGATGCATTCCACTGTATGTTTTTCCTGCACAGGATATAGAGGATTACAAGTTAAGTATCAGAGGGTTTGACAAACAACTCATTACCATATATAGTGCCTGTCACCGTCCAAGTTTTTACGTTTTTCTTGAAGCACAAACTGTGTTTGATTCCCTTCTCAGTGACTTTCCGTGTTAGTCTAGAAGTTGTCTACACTACTTTCTCTCTCTCTCTGTGTGTGTGTGTGTGTGTGGTGTGTGTGGTGTGTGTGGTGTGTGTGTGTGTGTGTGTGTGTGTGTGTGTGTGTGTGTGCGTGCGTGCGTACCTGACTGAGCTGCTGCTGCAGTAGCTTGACCTTGTCCATCAGAGCCCTCTGCTCCAGGTAAAACTTCCTCAGAGTCTCCTGCTGGCTCTCGTTCTGTCTCTCCAGGTCCTGACAAACATCACACACCATTAGAAGTCACAATCCATTTACAAGTCAAATCACACAAATCTCTAAGTAACCCGTCTCCAAGCCAGAACAGCCCATAGAGCAGGATCCTATCAAATGTTTAGCATGAGTCAGCTTGAAGTACATGTACACCCCCTGGGCAGGATGCTAGTCTGTCACAGGGCCTTAACGCGTCAGCATGCCTCGGTTCGGCTGGCGCCTAGCTGAACTCGGCAACCCGAACCAAACCAGAGTTGCTTGCATACTCCCTTAAAAGACATTCGCTTTAAAAATGAGAAAAACACAGCAATAGTACCGTTTGTCCATTTTGAGATGCCGTAGCCAGTATACACTTACTGAAAATAGTCTTACTGAAAATAGTTACCGAATTAATCTAAGATATGAAGAAATTCATTATGACGTTTTTGCCGAGAAGATCATAGTCGCACAATTTTACATCTAACTAAGATGTCTGGTGCAATATTTCTCAATGAAAAAATGGGCATGAAAACGAGTCGTCTCTCATTGAAGAACCCCTACTGTTGACCAATCACCGACGAAGGGGCGTAGACCTCAATTCCGAACTTGGCTTGCCTCTAGAAAACATTGTGTGCCCGAACAGCCAAAAAAACCCTCACCGAAGTCCAGAACTAACAAAAACGGCACAAAATATAACATATGCACAAACTCTTCCCGAATTCTTCTTAATGCTGAGTGCCAAGCAGAGCGGCATCAGGTCCATTTTTAGAGTCTCTGGTATGACTTGATCTGGGATCGAACCCCCAACCTTCCAATCTCAGGGCGGACAGTAACCGCTGAGTTGAAATCATCTATAGATCTGTTTAATTAGATCCAACAGTAAATACAAATTCACTAGTACCTTCAATTATCCTGGACATTGTAGAATCGTGTCACGCTGATGCCCAGGCCAGCCTATAGATTCCCCTACATACTGCTGAGTACATCTTGCTTAATGTCCTCATACATTCAGACTGGGTAATTACATCCCTGTCCATCACAAAGGACTACGAGGTCAAACTCAATGAAGCCGGCCTATCAAAGTCAATATTGAATGTACGCAGAGAAAAACAATTGTACTCACCCTCACGTTGGCTTCGGCCTGTTCAGTCATCTCCACTGAGTGCTGTGGACACACAGGTTATCATTTAGCCATGATTGACTGGGGGAGGGGGGGGGGGGGGGGGCTGATGGCTAGTAGTAGCAGGGTAAGAGATTTCCTTATATACAGTATCTCTGGTGGTAGTGATATTAGGGAATGAACTGCGATTATCCATCTCGTCACTAGGTGGCAGTAATGTCCAACTGAATGTCGGAGTGTGTGTCACTTGGCCTCCACAGGAAACAGTGTAAAACATGACAACTCACTGTTTACCGTATGATAATACACCATTAAGCAAACAGCTTCAACACAACAGGGACTTTGTAAAAACACTTGTGATTGTCTCTATTCAAGATTCAATATTAAATCAATGAGTGGTGAATGTGGTCAGATTCAATATTAAATCAATGAGTGGTGAATGTAGTCAGATTCAATATTAAATCAATGAGTGGTGAATGTGGTCAGATTCAATATTAAATCAATGAGTGGTGAATGTGGTCAGATTCAATAGAGCAGAAACTGAACTTAAGTATTGTTGGGATCGGCTCGTTCAGAACTCACAGATACCGTCTATCGCTCCATGTATACAGAACACATGACCCAGGAAGTGCCATGACGAGGAAGCGTTAACCAGAATCAATAATAAAAACCCATCCTATTTGCTTGATGGAGCTCACGTCAAACCTTTGGTAAGCCTATGAGCCGGCTCATCTTTTTCAACAATGGATTCACCCAGAGAAAATAACAGTTGAAATGTCAAGCGATTACTATACAGCTCAATAATAACAACTACAGTCTAATCAACAGCTCAAAAGGCAACATAGCAGGAAAGAGGCATTGCCCTAGGGTCTAGGAGATCTTTTCTGTGGAGATGTGTGTTGTTTTAAAGCTGATAGTTCATCTCCGTGCACAGAAATCAGTATGATGGTTGGCAATTAAAGTGAGCGCTGCGTTGTTACCTGTCGCTTCTTCTGCTCCATCTTGGCAGCTTCTTTTACTGTGGATACAATGAGAAACAATGAACGGGTCCGTTTACACACGTCAGAGCAGCCCGTCACTCATATCGTTCATGACTTCATCTATACAATGTGTTATCTCATAACCAAGTCTTTCAGGAGATTGAGGAGAGAAGTTGAAATGAAGTGATACAAGGACAGTACTTTCACATGGGCATAAAGATTGTATGCAAAAAAAGCAATTATGCCAGAGTAATGATGATTAAAGGCTTGATGAGAAACCAATCTCAAATGAGCACTGAGCGTGAAAACAAACAACAGGTGTTGGAGAAATCCGATGAAGCCATCTAAAGCCGCCTCCCAGAACCAAGGACATCAATTTGCCACAACAAGATAATTGTTAAGTAAGGTAAATGGCTGATGCTGCACCAGATACTAGGAGAACAAGCAATTCTAGTTTCTGACAAATGTAGACTAGAGCTAAAGAATGGAATTTGATTAGATGCAAATTACCTAGGGTTCTAGTTGAGTGGGCCCTTTACCTAGGGTTCTAGTTGAGTGGGCCCTTTACCTAGAGTTCTAGTTGAGTGGGCCCTTTACCTAGAGTTCTAGTTGAGTGGGCCCTTTACCTAGGGATCTAGTTGAGTGGGCCCTTTACCTAGGGATCTAGTTGAGTGGGCCCTTTACCTAGGGATCTAGTTGAGTGGGCCCTTTACCTAGGGTTCTAGTTGAGTGGGCCCTTTACCTAGGGTTCTAGTTGAGTGGGCCCTTTACCTAGAGTTCTAGTTGAGTGGGCCCTTTACCTAGGGTTCTAGTTGAGTGGGCCCTTTACCTAGGGATCTAGTTGAGTGGGCCCTTTACCTAGGGTTCTAGTTGAGTGGGCCCTTTACCTAGGGTTCTAGTTGAGTGGGCCCTTTACCTAGGGTTCTAGTTGAGTGGGCCCTTTACCTAGGGTTCTAGTTGAGTGGGCACTTTACCTAGGGTTCTAGTTGAGAGGGCCATTTCCTAGGGTTCTAGTTGAGTGGGCCCTTTACCTAGGGTTCTAGTTGAGTGGTCCCTTTACCTAGGGTTCTAGTTGAGTGGTCCCTTTACCTAGGGTTCTAGTTGAGTGGGCCCTTTACCTAGGGTTCTAGTTGAGTGGGCCCTTTACCTAGGGATCTAGTTGAGTGGGCCCTTTACCTAGGGTTCTAGTTGAGTGGGCCCTTTACCTAGGGTTCTAGTTGAGAGGGCCCTTTACCTAGGGTTCTAGTTGAGAGGGCCCTTTACCTAGAGTTTAGTGGGCCCTTTACCTAGAGTTTAGTGGGCCTTGATAAAAGCATGGCTCTATACACAAAGTTCATGTGAAGGAGATCTGTTGGGGACATTTTATGCACTCTATTTCACATAGCCTTGATAAAAACACACATTAAAACACTCTGCAAAGCCACACGCCGCGATGAATGAACAACCATAAATTCCCTCTGAAAGAAGAAAGCTGACACACTTGAACTCAGGTTACCTTCCCTAAAAGCACAATCCTATTTTTCACCTTTGCTGCAAATTTCCCCGAGGCCATTTCATTCTGTGTATAACTTTACTTTCTCTGCAGCATGACTTTTTAACCTGGTGCTTTTCAATAGACATGTTATTTTTACGCCTTGCTCTCTTTTTGATCTTCTGGTTGAATGGGTGTTTTCGGCAGTCTCCTGTGGTTTCTGTATTTCTGAGGCACCGGCTGAGTTACAGCTTACACTGCAGATAGAAACATCTCAGAACCTCTTCATTCTGGGCTAGCTGCTCCTGTCTCCCCCCTACTGAGGATAAGAAAACATCAAGTTCTCATTTGAAAGATACAGGAAAACATCAAAACCTCCCTCTCCCTGCCAGGCACGGACGATGATTATAGTATTTGAAGTCGATTAAACACGTTTCACAGTTTTGAAAATTACTGACAGTTTAAACAGCAAAATTAAATGTTAACTTTGTCCGCAGGGCAGCCCTCACGCAGGGTGAAAAACACATCTACAGGAGTGCCCAGGGCATATGTCATAGGTCCTACGGGTCAAATCGGGACACAGCCGTGCTCTGACCTTTGGTGACGTTGTCGAGGTAGGTCTTGAAAAGGCTGACCAGCTCCGGGTTTTTGCTGAGGCGGGCGTAGTGGAAACTGTCGTGGCCAAAGCTGTCCACGGCCGTCACGTCGGCGCCGTTCTTCAGAAGGACCTCCACCGCGTCCTTACAGGCATACTCACAGCCCAGGGTCAGCGCAGTCCTGGACACACGCACACCACACACAGACACACACACAGATATATGAATAATTGAATTGCATCCATAATGAAATGTATTGAAGAGTAGGCTACAAATCACAAAGTCTATAGAGGCCAGACAGATGCATCACTGACACATCAATACACACTGTAACTGAACCCCACCAATACACACTGTAACTGAACCCCATCAATACACACTGTAACTGAACCCCATCAATACACACTGTAACTGAACCCCACCAATACACACTGTAACTGAACCCCATCAATACACACTGTAACTGAACCCCATCAATACACACTGTAACTGAACCCCATCAATACACACTGTAACTGAACCCCATCAATACACACTGTAACTGAACCCCATCAATACACACTGTAACTGAACCCCACCAATACACACTGTAACTGAACCCCATCAATACACACACTGTAACTGAACCCCATCAATACACACACTGTAACTGAACCCCATCAATACACACACTGTAACTGAACCCCATCAATACACACACTGTAACTGAACCCCATCAATACACACACTGTAACTGAACCCCATCAATACACACACTGTAACTGAACCCCATCAATACACACTGTAACTGAACCCCATCAATACACACTGTAACTGAACCCCATCAATACACACTGTAACTGAACCCCATCAACACACACACTGTAACTGAACCCCATCAACACACACACTGTAACTGAACCCCATCAATACACACTGTAACTGAACCCCATCAATACACAGTGTAACTGAACCCCATCAATACACAGTGTAACTGAACCCCATCAATACACACTGTAACTGAACCCCATCAATACACACTGTAACTGAACCCCATCAATACACACTGTAACTGAACCCCATCAATACACACTGTAACTGAACCCCATCAACACACACACTGTAACTGAACCCCATCAACACACACACTAACTGAACCCCATCAACACACACACTGTAACTGATCCCCATCAACACACACACTGTAACTGATCCCCATCAACACACACACTGTAACTGAACCCCATCAATACACACACTGTAACTGAACCCCATCAATACACACACTGTAACTGAACCCCATCAATACACACACTGTAACTGAACCCCATCAATACACACACTGTAACTGAACCCCATCAATACACACTGTAACTGAACCCCATCAATACACACTGTAACTGAACCCCATCAATACACACTGTAACTGAACCCCATCAATACACACTGTAACTGAACCCCATCAATACACACACTGTAACTGAACCCCAACAATACACACTGTAACTGAACCCCATCAATACACACTGTAACTGAACCCCATCAATACACACTGTAACTGAACCCCATCAATACACACTGTAACTGAACCCCATCAATACACACACTGTAACTGAACCCCATCAATACACACTGTAACTGAACCCCATCAATACACACTGTAACTGAACCCCACCAATACACACTGTAACTGAACCCCACCAATACACACTGTAACTGAACCCCATCAATACACACTGTAACTGAACCCCACCAATACACACTGTAACTGAACCCCACCAATACACACTGTAACTGAACCCCACCAATACACACTGTAACTGAACCCCATCAATACACACTGTAACTGAACCCCATCAATACACACTGTAACTGAACCCCATCAATACACACTGTAACTGAACCCCATCAATACACACACTGTAACTGAACCCCATCAATACACACTGTAACTGAACCCCATCAATACACACACTGTAACTGAACCCCACCAATACACACTGTAACTGAACCCCATCAATACACACACTGTAACTGAACCCCATCAATATACACTGTAACTGAACCCCATCAATACACACACTGTAACTGAACCCCATCAATACACACTAACTGAACCCCATCAATACACGCTGTAACTGAACCCCACCAATACACACTGTAACTGAACCCCATCAATACACACACTGTAACTGAACCCCATCAATACACACACTGTAACTGAACCCCACCAATACACACTGTAACTGAACCCCATCAATACACACACTGTAACTGAATCCCATCAATACACACTGTAACTGAACCCCATCAATACACACACTGTAACTGAACCCCATCAATACACACTAACTGAACCCCATCAATACACGCTGTAACTGAACCCCATCAATACACAGTGTAACTGATCCCCATCAATACACACTGTAACTGAACCCCATCAATACACAGTGTAACTGAACCCCATCAATACACAGTGTAACTGAACCCCATCAATACACAGTGTAACTGAACCCCATCAATACACAGTGTAACTGAACCCCATCAATACACACTGTAACTGAACCCCATCAATACACACTGTAACTGAACCCCATCAATACACACTGTAACTGAACCCCATCAATACACACTGTAACTGAACCCCACCAATACACACTGTAACTGAACCCCATCAATACACACTAACTGAACCCCATCAATACACACTAACTGAACCCCACCAATACACACTGTAACTGAACCCCATCAATACACACTGTAACTGAACCCCATCAATACACACTGTAACTGAACCCCATCAATACACACTGTAACTGAACCCCACCAATACACACTGTAACTGAACCCCATCAATACACACTAACTGAACCCCATCAATACACACTAACTGAACCCCACCAATACACACTGTAACTGAACCCCACCAATACACACTGTAACTGAACCCCATCAATACACAGTGTAACTGAACCCCATCAATACACACTGTAACTGAACCCCATCAATACACACTGTAACTGAACCCCATCAATACACACTGTAACTGAACCCCATCAATACACACTGTAACTGAACCCCATCAATACACAGTGTAACTGAACCCCATCAATACACACACTGTAACTGAACCCCATCAATACACACACTGTAACTGAACCCCATCAATACACACTGTAACTGAACCCCATCAATACACACTGTAACTGATCCCCATCAATACACACACTGTAACTGAACCCCATCAATACACACACTGTAACTGAACCCCATCAATACACACTGTAACTGAACCCCATCAATACACACTGTAACTGAACCCCATCAATACACACACTGTAACTGAACCCCATCAATACACAGTGTAACTGAACCCCATCAATACACACACTGTAACTGAACCCCATCAATACACACACTGTAACTGAACCCCATCAATACACAGTGTAATTGAACCCCATCAATACACACACTGTAACTGAACCACATCAATACACACACTGTAACTGAACCCCATCAATACACACTGTAACTGAACCCCATCAATACACACTGTAACTGAACCCCATCAATACACACACTGTAACTGAACCCCATCAATACACACTGTAACTGATCCCCATCAATACACACACTGTAACTGAACCCCACCAATACACACTAACTGAACCCCACCAATACACACTGTAACTGAACCCCACCAATACACACTGTAACTGAACCCCACCAATACACACTGTAACTGAACCCCACCAATACACACACTGTAACTGAACCCCATCAATACACACTGTAACTGAACCCCACCAATACACACTGTAACTGAACCCCATCAATACACACACTGTAACTGAACCCCATCAATACACACACTGTAACTGAACCCCACCAATACACACACTGTAACTGAACCCCACCAATACACACTGTAACTGAACCCCACCAATACACACTGTAACTGAACCCCATCAATACACACTGTAACTGAACCCCACCAATACACACACTGTAACTGAACCCCACCAATACACACTGTAACTGAACCCCACCAATACACACTGTAACTGAACCCCACCAATACACACTGTAACTGAACCCCACCAATACACACTGTAACTGAACCCCACCAATACACACTGTAACTGAACCCCACCAATACACACTGTAACTGAACCCCACCAATACACACTGTAACTGAACCCCATCAATACACACTGTAACTGAACCCCATCAATACACACTGTAACTGAACCCCATCAATACACACACTGTAACTGAACCCCACCAATACACACTGTAACTGAACCCCACCAATACACACTGTAACTGAACCCCACCAATACACACTGTAACTGAACCCCACCAATACACACTGTAACTGAACCCCATCAATACACACTGTAACTGAACCCCACCAATACACACTGTAACTGAACCCCATCAATACACACTGTAACTGAACCCCATCAATACACACTGTAACTGAACCCCACCAATACACACTGTAACTGAACCCCACCAATACACACTGTAACTGAACCCCACCAATACACACTGTAACTGAACCCCACCAATACACACTGTAACTGAACCCCACCAATACACACTGTAACTGAACCCCACCAATACACACTGTAACTGAACCCCATCAATACACACTGTAACTGAACCCCATCAATACACACTGTAACTGAACCCCATCAATACACACACTGTAACTGAACCCCACTAATACACACTGTAACTGAACCCCACCAATACACACTGTAACTGAACCCCACCAATACACACTGTAACTGAACCCCACCAATACACACTGTAACTGAACCCCATCAATACACACTGTAACTGAACCCCACCAATACACACTGTAACTGAACCCCACCAATACACACTGTAACTGAACCCCATCAATACACACTGTAACTGAACCCCATCAATACACACTGTAACTGAACCCCACCAATACACACTGTAACTGAACCCCATCAATACACACTGAGTGAATAACAAGTGAAGCTTTGAATACATTTCACTTAGTAGCTAGCTGTGATGCTTTGTGGACCCTGGGTGGATCAGCTTACTTGTTTTGTTTGTCACGGATGGCGATGTCGGCCCCTCGCTCCAACAGCAGCCGGCAGATGTGTGGATGGCACATCTGGGTAGCCAGCACCAGAGGTGTCCGCCCATCCTGCAGTGCACACACACAGACAGAGAGAACAGAGCTAGTGATTCACGGCTGTGATGATTAGCTCATTACTACAGTAGTTCGTTAAGGATAAACATAGAGCAGCAGGTGTAATCTATATGTGATGAATAATTACAGTGTATTGGAGTTGTTGTAAAGCATTATAAAGAGACAGAATGGATGTGTGACTGAGTGTTCACATAAAGAGACAGAATGGATGTGTGACTGTGTTCACATAAAGAGACAGAATGGATGTGTGACTGTGTGTTCACATATAGAGACAGAATGGATGTGTGACTGTGTGTTCACATAAAGAGACAGAATGGATGTGTGACTGTGTGTTCACATATAGAGACAGAATGG
The DNA here is from genome assembly GCF_029448725.1 of Salvelinus fontinalis. NCBI lineage: Eukaryota > Metazoa > Chordata > Actinopteri > Salmoniformes > Salmonidae > Salvelinus > Salvelinus fontinalis. The sequence goes on from NC_074668.1 coordinate 85,849,745, forward strand.
ATGTGTGACTGTGTGTTCACATATAGAGACAGAATGGATGTGTGACTGTGTTCACATAAAGAGACAGAATGGATGTGTGACTGTGTGTTCACATAAAGAGACAGAATGGATGTGTGACTGTGTGTTCACATAAAGAGACAGAATGGATGTGTGACTGTGTTCACATAAAGAGACAGAATGGATGTGTGACTGCGTGTTCACATAAAGAGACAGAATGGATGTGTGACTGTGTGTTCACATAAAGAGACAGAATGGATGTGTGACTGTGTGTTCACATAGAGACAGAATGGATGTGTGACTGTGTGTTCACATAAAGAGACAGAATGGATGTGTGACTGTGTTCACATATAGAGACAGAATGGATGTGTGACTGTGTTCACATAAAGAGACAGAATGGATGTGTGACTGTGTTCACATAAAGAGACAGAATGGATGTGTGACTGTGTGTTCACATAAAGAGACAGAATGGATGTGTGACTGTGTTCACATATAGAGACAGAATGGATGTGTGACTGTGTTCACATAAAGAGACAGAATGGATGTGTGACTGTGTTCACATAAAGAGACAGAATGGATGTGTGACTGTGTGTTCACATAAAGAGACAGAATGGATGTGTGACTGTGTTCACATATAGAGACAGAATGGATGTGTGACTGTGTTCACATAAAGAGACAGAATGGATGTGTGACTGTGTTCACATAAAGAGACAGAATGGATGTGTGACTGTGTGTTCACATAAAGAGACAGAATGGATGTGTGACTGTGTGTTCACATAGAGACAGAATGGATGTGTGACTGTGTTCACATAAAGAGACAGAATGGATGTGTGACTGTGTTCACATAAAGAGACAGAATGGATGTGTGACTGTGTTCACATAAAGAGACAGAATGGATGTGTGACTGTGTTCACATAAAGAGACAGAATGGATGTGTGACTGTGTTCACATAAAGAGACAGAATGGATGTGTGACTGCGTGTTCATATAAAGAGACAGACTGGATATAAAGAGACACACTTACAAAATAAAATGTTGACTTTCCTACACTATAGATCAAGAGGTGTGAATGAATTGGACATCAATACTCACAAAATCACTTGCGTTTACAGAGGCCCCGCTGTCACACAGTAGTTTGACGCTAGAGGAGCAGCCTGCCATCACTTGGACACACAAAGATAAACCATCATTATTTCACACCGTCAAATAAACGGACAGCAGTGCCTGAATAATTCCAGGGTCTTGCCATCAAAATGATGAACACAGAGCTCAGTATTGGACTGGTATAGTAATGAACACAGAGCTCAGTATGGGACTGGTATAGTAATGAGCACAGAGCTCAGTAGAGGACTGGTATAGTAATGAGCACAGAGCTCAGTAGAGGACTGGTACAGTAATGAACACAGAGCTCAGTAGAGGACTGGTACAGTAATGAGCACAGGGCTCAGTATGGGACTGGTATAGTAATGAGCACAGAGCTCAGTAGAGGACTGGTACAGTAATGAGCACAGAGCTCAGTAGAGGACTGGTACAGTAATGAGCACAGAGCTCAGTAGAGGACTGGTACAGTAATGAACACAGAGCTCAGTATTGGACTGGTATAGTAATGAACACAGAGCTCAGTATGGGACTGGTATAGTAATGAGCACAGAGCTCAGTAGAGGACTGGTACAGTAATGAGCACAGAGCTCAGTAGAGGACTGGTACAGTAATGAGCACAGAGCTCAGTAGAGGACTGGTACAGTAATGAGCACAGAGCTCAGTAGAGGACTGGTACAGTAATGAGCACAGAGCTCAGTAGAGGACTGGTACAGTAATGAGCACAGAGCTCAGTAGAGGACTGGTACAGTAATGAGCACAGAGCTCAGTAGAGGACTGGTACAGTAATGAACACAGAGCTCAGTAGAGGACTGGTACAGTAATGAGCACAGGGCTCAGTATGGGACTGGTATAGTAATGTAGAAAATAAAGGAGAGCCGCACACTCTAGGAGCTCAGATGCAAAAATATTTAATTACCAACGTTTCGACAGGCAAGCTGTCTTCATCAGGGTACAATCACCTCGCCTACATAGGTGTGCGTTTCTTTTTTCTTCTAGACTGGTATAGTAATGAACACAGAGCTCAGTATGGGACTGGTATAATAATGAACACAGAGCTCAGTATTGGACTGGTACAGTAATGAACACAGAGCTCAGTAGAGGACTGGTATAGTAATGAACACAGAGCTCAGTAGAGGACTGGTACAGTAATGAGCACAGAGCTCAGTATGGGACTGGTATAGTAATGAACACAGAGCTCAGTATTGGACTGGCATAGTAATGAGCACAGAGCTCAGTATGGGACTGGTATAGTAATGAACACAGAGCTCAGTAGAGGACTGGTATAGTAATGAACACATAGCTCAGTATGGGACTGGTATTTTAATGAACACATAGCTCAGTAGAGGACTGGTATAGTAATGAGCACAGAGCTCAGTAGAGGACTGGTACAGTAATGAACACAGAGCTCAGTAGAGGACTGGTATAGTAATGAACACAGAGCTCAGTATGGGACTGGTATAGTAATGAACACAGAGCTCAGTACGGGACTGGTATAGTAATGAACACAGAGCTCAGTACGGGACTGGCATAGTAATGAGAAATCAAGCCTGTGCAGCAGGCGTTCACCCTGGCAGGTTTACATCTCGCATGCAGAGGTAGGGTAAGAATAAACGTGTGTGCAACAGGTGAATCTATATGTGATTCCAATGTACTGGCGGTTTTGTTGTACAGCACTACAACGAGACAGAATGGGGTGCTTGTGTTCATATTTGCCTTTAAGGACTTTGCTCAGCCCATATTGGGCTCACGTAGTATCGACAGGCCACTTCTATCAGAGTAAATCATCTCTTCAAGCATCGGGAGTGGAGCACATTCAAGAAAATCTGATCATATTACTGAAGAGCAGACGTGTCTTAAGGGGATCTACTGTAGCTCAGCGTTAATTAGCGTTTTAGCCTATTAAATGTTCTTTGCCTCGACCAAGCCCCCCCCCCCCGCCCCCCCACCCCGATGGAAATGTTTGTGTGAGTGAAAATCAACCTTGACACAACCTATACTGTCAAATTCCACAGTCCATTTCATGTTCCTATCAACCCATCAGGATTCTATCTTGTTCCTACCATTCTATCATGTTCCTATCATTCTATCGTGTTCCTATCATTCTATCATGCTCCTATCATTCTATCATGTTCCTATAATGTTCCTATCATTCTATCATGTTCCTATCATTCTATCATGTTCCTATAATGTTCCTATCATTCTATCATGTTCCTATCATTCTATCAGGTTCCTATCATGTTCCTATCAATTTATCGTGTTCCTATCAATCTATCAGGAACCTATCCTGTTCCTATCAATCTATCATGTTCCTATCAATCTATCAGGAACCTATCATATTCCTATCAATTTATCATGTTCCTATCAATTTATCATGTTCCTATCCATCTATCAGGAACCTATCATGTTCCTATCCATCTATCAGGAACCTATCGTGTTCCTATCAATCTATCGTGTTCCTATCAATCTATCGTGTTCCTATCAATCTATCGTGTTCCTATCAATCTATCGTGTTCCTATCAATCTATCGTGTTCCTATCAATCTATCGTGTTCCTATCAATCTATCGTGTTCCTATCAATCTATCGTGTTCCTATCAATCTATCGTGTTCCTATCAATCTATCGTGTTCCTATCAATCTATCGTGTTCCTATCAATCTATCGTGTTCCTATCAATCTATCGTGTTCCTATCAATCTATCGTGTTCCTATCAATCTATCAGGAACCTATCATGTTCCTATCAATCTATCATGTTCTTATCAATCTATCAGGAACCTATCATGTTCCTATCAATCTATCAGGAACCTATCAATCTATCAGGAACCTATCAATCTATCAGGAACCTATCAATCTATCAGGAACCTATCAATCTATCAGGAACCTATCAATCTATCAGGAACCTATCAATCTATCAGGAACCTATCATGTTCCTATCAATCTATCAGGAACCTATCAATCTATCAGGAACCTATCATGTTCCTATCAATCTATCATGTTCCTATCAATCTATCAGGAACCTATCAATCTATCAGGAACCTATCAATCTATCAGGAACCTATCAATCTATCAGGAACCTATCAATCTATCATGTTCCTATCAATCTATCAGGAACCTATCATGTTCCTATCAATCTATCAGGAACCTGTCATGATAGTATGTGAAGTGAATGTTATACAGTGTAATACTGCATTGGGTCATCAATCGTCTATTCAAAGCACATCTCTGTACCGACTCTGGTGTGTACATCTGTCTGCCAGTGTTCATTAGGATCTCTTGGGTAACTCATTACACCAAATTAGAGAAAGTAGAGAAGTGAAAGGCATCTACTGTAATGACAGAGGAGAGGAGGGGAGAGGAGAGGAGAGGAGGGGAGAGGAGAGGAGAGGAGGGGAGAGGGATCCAAACTGTTTCTCACCAGCGTCGTGTAGAGCTGTCCTCCCCTGCAAGTCCACATTCCCCACAGGACAGTTGTGCTGCAAAACCACACAAATCATCTTAAATGTCATACGCCTCTTAAAAACCTATGAGCCACTCACCCTGACAAAACTCTTCTTACATTTCTGCTTGCATCACTCAAAAGAACACTCTGTGGGAGCAATCACTTAGGTCTATTTTTATACAACGGGATGGCCACATTCAGGGGAGAAATGTTTTGGTATAGCTTTGCTCTATAACGAGACGAAAGCATCGAGTCCATTCACAATTTGTCACTCGTTTCAATCCCGTCTGAGTCCCGATTTTGAGGATGGCATCAAAGTGACAGAATCTTCCTGGCGTCTGCATCTCCAATTGGATAAGTCTCTGCAGCAGGGCCACGTAAGGCTATCAACGTAGTGTTCACTGTGATATCATCTCACACAGACAGAGACAGTCAGTCAGACAGAGGCTGACAATAATGCTGTAGTATTGACAGCCAAGAGAGCTGTTAAAGGCTCAATGCCAACAGCAGGCCTTTAAGGTCTCCTAACTCAGGCCTTCTCAGGGCCCACTAGAAAAACCCTGCTCTCTCTAGCAACAAGGTCCCAAAACGAGTAGCCAGGTCAGATAACAGCTAAGGGAGGGGTTGGGGGGCATGGAATTCTATACCTCTAGTGGGGGTCGGGGGGCAAGTAGGATTTTCCCCTCGGCCCGGGAGTTGGGTTGCTATGTCAAGCGCGATGACGGCATGGTTTGCGAGAAGGCAGCCTTGTCAACACGACCAACACCCCCGCTGGTAAGCTGCCATTCCTTTCAGTGGGCTGCACTTAATGTGGCCGGTGGCTTGTTTGATCACAGGGCCTTATTGTAAACACATAAATTAATTGCAACTCAACAGGCTGCTACTGTTGCCCTATCAGGGGCGACTGTTTCCCTATCAGGGGCGACTGTTGCCCTATCAGGGGCGATGCCAAACAAAGCCAGCGTTCTCAAACAACCATACACCCTACAATGGCACAATTTAGTCACTGGAAACAGATCAAATATATTTCAAACATGTTTCAATATCACTGTAGCTGCTGTCTGGCGAGTAAAGCCAACAAAATGTTATTCCTCAAAGAACTGAGAAGTATTGGTACCATTATGGACCGGCTTCCAAGACATGTACACCACATGGCCAAAAGTATGTGGACACCTGCTCATCAAACATCTCATTCCAAAATCATGGGCATTAATATGGCGTTTTGCTGCTACAATAGCCTCCACTCTTCTGGGAAGGCTTTCCACTAGATGTTGGAACATTGCTGTGGGCATTGGTTCCATTCAGCCACAAGAGCATTAGTGAGGTCGAGCACAGATTTTGGGCATTTAGGCCTGGCTCGCAGTCAGCGTTCCAATTCATCCCAAAAGTGTTCGATGGGGTTGAGGTCAGGGCTCTGTGCAGGCCAGTCAAGTTACTCCACATCGATCGACTAAACATTTCTGTATGGACCTTGCTTGTACACAGGGGCATTGCCATGCTGAAACCTCCCAAACTGTTGTCACAAAGTTGGAAGCACAGAATTATCTAGAATGTCATTGTATGCTGTAGCGTTAAGATTTCCCTTCACTGGAACTAATGGGTCTAGCCAGAACCATGAAAAACAGCCCCAGACCATTATTCCTCCTCCACCAAATTTTACAGTTGACACTGTGCATTCAGGCAGGTAGCGTTCTCTTGGCATTCGCCAAACCCAAATTCGTCCGGTGGACTGGCAGATGGTGAAGCTTGATTCATCACTCCAGAGAACGTGTTTCCACTGCTCCAGAGTCCAATGGCGGCGAGCTTTACACCACTCCAGCTGACGCTTGGCATTGCGCATGGTGATCTAAGTCTTGTGTGCGGCTGCTCAGCCATGGAAACCCATTTCATGTAGTTCCCGAAAAACAGTTATTGTGCTGACATTGCTTCCAGAGGCAGCTTGGAACTTGGTAGGGAGTGTTGCAACCTGAGGACAGGTGTCTTTTTAGGCGCTGTGTGCTTCAGCACTCGACAATCCTTCTGTGAGCTTGTGTTGCTTACCACTTAGCAGCTGAGCTGTTGTTGCTCTTAGATGTTCCTACTTCACAATAACAGCACTTACAGTTGACCAGGGCAGCTCTAGCAGAGCAGAAACTAACTTGTTGGAAAGGTGGCATCCTACGACGGTACCACGATGAAATTCACGGAGCTCTTCAATTACGGGAAATTCTATTGCCAATGTTCGTCTATGGAGATTGCATGACTATGCACTCTATTTTATACACCTGTCAGCAACGGGTGTGGCCGAAATAGCTGAATCCACTCATTTGAAAGTGTGTCCACATACTTTTGGTCATGTAGAGTATCTTAATGAATCTTAACTTCCAATGGGGAATGTCCATGGTATATGTATTTTAGTCCAGGACTAGATTTAATCTGAAACCACCCCTGACACCTGGCAACTAAGCCTCAAAAGTACACGTTGCGGTATATTCCGTTCAGATAGCCGTTTCAAAATGCACAGATCACACAGGTGAGTTAATGCGAATGGAGGTCGTTGTTTTAAGTGACTGTACCTGCAATAGCTTCTGCACACAAAGCGACTGGCCATTTCTGGAAGCGAGATGAAGGGCGTTTTTACCTGCAAGAAAAAAACTCAACAGATCAGCAATACACAAAATCAATATCTTCCATAATCTACACTGAACAAAAATATGAACGCAACATGTAAAGTGTTGGTCCCATGTTTCATGAACTGAAATAAAACATCCCAGAAATGTTCCATACGCACAAAAAGCTTAGTTCTCTCAAATGATTTGCACAAATTTGGTTACATCCCTCTTAGTGAGCATTTCTCCTTTGCCATGAGAATCCATCCACCTGACAGATGTGGCATATCAAGAAGCTGATTAAACAGCATGATCATTACACAGGTGTGCCTTGTGCTGGGGAAAATAAAAGGCCACTAACATGTGCAGTTTTGTCACACAATGCCACAGATATCTCATGTTTTGAGGGAGTGTGTCATATTAGCATGCTGACTGCAGGAATGTCCACCAGAACGGTTGACAGATAATTGAATGTTCATTTCTCTACCATAAACTGCTTCCAACATCGTTTTAAATAATTTGGCAGTACGTCCAACCTGCCTTACAACCGCAGACCACGTGTATGGCGTTGTGTGGGCCAGCGGTTTGCTGATGTCAACGTTGTGAACAGAGTGCCCGTGGTGGCAGTGGGGTTATGGTATGGGCAGGCATAAACTACAGACAACAAACACAATTGCATTTTATCAATGGCAATATGAACAGACAAAAATACAGCGATGAGATCCTGAGGCCCACAGGTATCTGTGACCAACAGATGCATATCTGTATTCCCAGTCATGTGAAATCCATAGATTTGGGCCTAATTTATGTATTTCAATTGACTGATTTCCTCATATATTTTTATACTTTTGTTCAGGAAGAGGCTGCCTTAATCGACATCCACGTCCCATCCCTTAGAAAGATTTCACCAAAGATGGGCTTGGTGGAAATGATCAGGCTATTGATTAATGCTCTCCTATGGACTGTTCTGTACCGCACCATGCATAGGTGCTTGCAATGCCAGGGTTATGGGGGACCAGTACAGAAATGTATTCACTCACTACTGTAAGTCTCTCTGGATAAGAGAGTCTGCTAAATGACTAACATGTAAGTCTCTCTGGATAAGAGCGTCTGTTAAATGACTAACATGTAAGTCTCTCTGGATAAGAGCGTCTGCTAAATGACTAACATGTAAGTCTCTCTGGATAAAAGCGTCTGCTAAATGACTAACATGTACGTCTCTCTGGATAAGAGCATCTGCTAAATGACTAACATGTAAGTCTCTGGATAAGAGCGTCTGCTCAATGACTAACATGTAAGTCTCTCTGGATAAGAGTGTCTGCTCAATGACTAACATGTAAGTCTCTCTGGATAAGAGCGTCTGCTAAATGACTAACATGTAAGTCTCTCTGGATAAGAGCGTCTGCTAAATGACTAACATGTAAGTCTCTCTGGATAAGAGCGTCTGCTAAATGACTAACATGTAAGTCTCTCTGGATCAGAGCGTCTGCTAAATGACTAACATGTAAGTCTCTCTGGATAAGAGCGTCTGCTAAATGACTAACATGTAAGTCTCTCTGGATAAGAGCGTCTGCTAAATGACTAACATGTAAGTTCTCTGGATAAGAGTGTCTGCTAAATGACTAACATGTAAGTCTCTCTGGATAAGAGTGTCTGCTAAATGACTAACATGTAAGTCTCTCTCGATAAGAGCGTCTGCTAATTGACATGTAAATGTATAACCATGAACTTCATCAGTCTTTCTCTCACCGGTGGCATCGGTGGCTGTGAGGTCAACGCTGTGGCCCAGGATGAGATTGAGACAGTCCAGGTGGCCCCTGGTGGCAGAGAGGTGGAACCTGCGGTGAGAGATGGAGAGAGCGTGAGAAGGGAGGGAGAGCGCAGTAGGTCGGAGTACGAGCAGGTTTGGAGAGGCTTGGAAAAGGGTGAAGTGAAAGAGTGACATATGGAGCCAGAGAAAATAACTCTGTAAATTGATGCTGGATAACCCTATCGGCTAGATCAGCATTCTGGGGGCAGAAACCTTAGACCCGTAACAACCCTGAGGCAGCAGGACTACAAGCTCTTGAAGAGCATTTTCATATTAGACACAAAATGGGATCCAACAACCCATAAGGGACTGTTAAGGCAGCAAAGCTATCAAATACCCGTCATGATCATCACCATGAAAAGGATCATATCTACACTACTGCAAACATGACTAACAATGTTCACCGTTTACTCCCTTGACCCTCTTTTCTCCCGTTTACTCCCTGACCCTCTCTTCTCCCGTTTACTCCCTGACCCTCTCTTCTCCCGTTTACTCCCTGACCCTCTCTTCTCCCGTTTACTCCCTGACCCTCTCTTCTCCCGTTTACTCCCTGACCCTCTCTTCTCCCGTTTACTCCCTGACCCTCTCTTCTCCCGTTTACTGCCTGACCCTCTCTTCTCCCGTTTACTGCCTGACCCTCTCTTCTCCCGTTCACTGCCTGACCCTCTCTTCTCCCGTTCATTCCCTGACCCTCTCTTCTCCCGTTCATTCCCTGACCCTCTCTTCTCCCGTTCATTCCCTGACCCTCTCTTCTCCCGTTTACTCCCTGACCCTCTCTTCTCCCGTTTACTCCCTGACCCTCTCTTCTCCCGTTCACTCCCTGACCCTCTCTTCTCCCGTTCACTCCCTGACCCTCTCTTCTCCCGTTCACTCCCGGACCCTCTCTTCTCCCGTTCACTCCCGGACCCCTCTCTTCTCCCGTTCACTCCCGGACCCCTCTCTTCTCCCGTTCACTCCCGGACCCCTCTCTTCTCCCGTTCACTCCCGGACCCCTCTCTTCTCCCGTTCACTCCCGGACCCCTCTCTTCTCCCGTTCACTCCCGGACCCTCTCTTCTCCCGTTCACTCCCGGACCCTCTCTTCTCCCGTTCACTCCCGGACCCTCTCTTCTCCCGTTCACTCCCTGACCCTCTCTTCTCCCGTTCACTCCCTGACCCTCTCTTCTCCCGTTCACTCCCTGACCCTCTCTTCTCCCGTTTACTCCCTGACCCTCTCTTCTCCCGTTTACTCCCTGACCCTCTCTTCTCCCGTTTACTCCCTGACCCTCTCTTCTCCCGTTTACTCCCTGACCCTCTCTTCTCCCGTTTACTCCCTGACCCTCTCTTCTCCCGTTTACTGCCTGACCCTCTCTTCTCCCGTTTACTGCCTGACCCTCTCTTCTCCCGTTTACTGCCTGACCCTCTCTTCTCCCGTTTACTGCCTGACCCTCTCTTCTCCCGTTTACTGCCTGACCCTCTCTTCTCCCGTTTACTGCCTGACCCTCTCTTCTCCCGTTTACTGCCTGACCCTCTCTTCTCCCGTTTACTGCCTGACCCTCTCTTCTCCCGTTTACTGCCTGACCCTCTCTTCTCCCGTTTACTGCCTGACCCTCTCTTCTCCCGTTTACTGCCTGACCCTCTCTTCTCCCGTTTACTGCCTGACCCTCTCTTCTCCCGTTTACTGCCTGACCCTCTCTTCTCCCGTTTACTGCCTGACCCTCTCTTCTCCCGTTTAATGCCTGACCCTCTCTTCTCCCGTTTACTGCCTGACCCTCTCTTCTCCCGTTTACTGCCTGACCCTCTCTTCTCCCGTTTACTGCCTGACCCTCTCTTCTCCCGTTTACTGCCTGACCCTCTCTTCTCCCGTTTACTGCCTGACCCTCTCTTCTCCCGTTTACTGCCTGACCCTCTCTTCTCCCGTTTACTGCCTGACCCTCTCTTCTCCCGTTTACTGCCTGACCCTCTCTTCTCCCGTTTACTGCCTGACCCTCTCTTCTCCCGTTTACTGCCTGACCCTCTCTTCTCCCGTTTACTGCCTGACCCTCTCTTCTCCCGTTTACTGCCTGACCCTCTCTTCTCCCGTTTACTGCCTGACCCTCTCTTCTCCCGTTTACTGCCTGACCCTCTCTTCTCCCGTTTACTGCCTGACCCTCTCTTCTCCCGTTTACTGCCTGACCCTCTCTTCTCCCGTTTACTGCCTGACCCTCTCTTCTCCCGTTTACTGCCTGACCCTCTCTTCTCCCGTTTACTGCCTGACCCTCTCTTCTCCCGTTTACTGCCTGACCCTCTCTTCTCCCGTTTACTGCCTGACCCTCTCTTCTCCCGTTTACTGCCTGACCCTCTCTTCTCCCGTTTACTGCCTGACCCTCTCTTCTCCCGTTTACTGCCTGACCCTCTCTTCTCCCGTTTACTGCCTGACCCTCTCTTCTCCCGTTTACTGCCTGACCCTCTCTTCTCCCGTTTACTGCCTGACCCTCTCTTCTCCCGTTCACTGCCTGACCCTCTCTTCTCCCGTTCACTGCCTGACCCTCTCTTCTCCCGTTCACTGCCTGACCCTCTCTTCTCCCGTTCACTGCCTGACCCTCTCTTCTCCCGTTCACTCCCTGACCCTCTCTTCTCCCGTTCACTCCCTGACCCTCTCTTCTCCCGTTCACTCCCGGACCCTCTCTTCTCCCGTTCACTCCCGGACCCTCTCTTCTCCCGTTTACTCCCGGACCCTCTCTTCTCTCGTTTACTCCCGGACCCTCTCTTCTCCCGTTTACTCCCGGACCCTCTCTTCTCCCGTTTACTCCCGGACCCTCTCTTCTCCCGTTTACTCCCGGACCCTCTCTTCTCCCGTTTACTCCCGGACCCTCTCTTCTCCCGTTTACTCCCTGACCCTCTCTTCTCCCGTTTACTCCCTGACCCTCTCTTCTCCCATTTACTCCCTGACCCTCTCTTCTCCCATTTACTCCCTGACCCTCTCTTCTCCCGTTTACTCCCTGACCCTCTTTTCTCCCGTTTATTCCCTGACACTCTTTTCTCCCGTTTTCCCTCCCCTTTCTTTTACGGTCCTCCATCTTTATCACTTAATTCTTCAACAAATATTCCCCTTAACATCCCTGGGTTTGTTTGAACAACATAAACCCTGGATTAGTTGGTCACTTGTTAGCCACTCTTAACACATTACTCTTAACACATCGACCGTGTCCCTCTTCCTGACCCACATCCGTCAGTTTCCCCAGCCATGCCCCGGCCATACACATACGGGAAAAACATCTGTTTGTAAACCAATATGCCCCACGGCCCGCAACTTGTTGATGCATTAACCTTGAAAGATCCTCCAAGGAGACAGGCGGCCTGACACCTCGTTACAGGCGCTGTTATTAAAAGCTGCGTTGATGGTGCTTGAGAAACTCAGTCTGCAGCCGGAGACCTTGACCCTGGGGCCTGTAAGCCATATGCCTGCAGCGCTGTGGATAACCGGTGACACGCCAACTAAGCACAACATTAGTCTTGTTGGACAAATGGATTCAGGAATCTGTTTGAATAACTAAACTGTTGCCATGTTACAACAATGCTATTGGGATCTAGAAGTGATGCTTTGGGAGGGCGGTGTTTTGGTCTTTGAGAATCAGAAGAGGTTTCAGTATGTACTGCATGGCGAGAAGAGGTTTCAGTATGTACTGCATGGCGAGAAGAGGTTTCAGTATGTACTGCATTGGCGAGAAGAGGTTTCAGTATGTACTGCATGGCGAGAAGAGGTTTCAGTATGTACTGCATTGGCGAGAAGAGGTTTCAGTATGTACTGCATTGGCGAGAAGAGGTTTCAGTATGTACTGCATTGGCGAGAAGAGGTTTCAGTATGTACTGCATTGGCGAGAAGAGGTTTCAGTATGTACTGCATGGCGAGAAGAGGTGTCAGTATGTACTGCATTGGCGAGAAGAGGTTTCAGTATGTACTGCATTGGCGAGAAGAGGTGTCAGTATGTACTGCATGGCGAGAAGAGGTTTCAGTATGTAATGCATTGGCGAGAAGAGGTTTCAGTATGTGCTGCATGGTGAGAAGAGGTTTCAGTATGTACTGCATGGCGAGAAGAGGTTTCACTATGTGCTGCATGGCGAGAAGAGGTTTCAGTATGTGCTGCATGGCGAGAAGAGGTTTCAGTATGTACTGCATGGCGAGAAGAGGTTTCAGTATGTACTGCATGGTGGTTTTGCATTAGGTGTGAGACGTGATACATGCCAAAAATAAAATGTATATAACTTTATACACGTTTGAACTTGCAAACGCAAATCATAGAATGGCTGTAACACAGTTCCACATGGTCATAGCCTCTATTGCCTAAACTTTGACTTGCATGATCACTGCTTGTGTAACTGGCCTTCTAGAACTCTCCTCTGAGTGTTGCTCAAGTGAGACAGGGCTTCAATTGTATCAATCCTCCTCACATTAAGCAGTGTGTATAATGACCTATTCAAACCCATCTGGGATTCTGGGATTGTTCAAAGTATAACTGACAGGCTGACATTCTCTGTATGTGGACTGGAGGAGGAGGGTGAAGGGGGTCAAGATGAAGATAACTGCAGACTTAAACATAATGACATGAAAGGTGCCAAGTGCCAAACCAGTCTGACGGGAGAAATGGCACGGGAAATCAAATAATAGAAACTCACAAAAGCACAGAAGAAGAAGGTGTAGTTTTAATGGAGGCTCTGACCTTCAATTTGACCTGCAGTGGAAATGTGACATCACAAGGTGAGAATAGCTTTTTGTTTGGATAGATATAATGACAGGTCTCTCTTCCTCCTCTTCCTTCCTCACTCTCTTCCTTTTAGCTGTCCCTCTCTCTCTCTTTCACTATCCCTTTGTCCAGAGTAATTACACGGATTTAGATTTGATCTGAGAGAAAACGGCCCGTCTGTGTGTGTGGGGTGGACGGGGGGGGGGGGGGGGTGGACATTAACTCCGTGTGAGTCACCAGACACTGGGTCATTAACGAGAGCACAGACATGTCATTTCATCTTGGCACCAGACGGCTCCTTGAGTGTCTTCAGCTCCGTTCGTCCAGTCTACACAGGATATGGAGGCTGTGTTTATCCCGAGACGGACAGAGAGGATCATGTGGGCTGGTATAGGACCTGTTTCTATATCCATTCCTGCACATTTTAGTTTTAGCCCAGCTGATTTAATGAAGCCTAATCAAGGTGTTGGTGATTAGGTGACTAGTTGAAATCAGTTGTGTTAGCGCTGGGCTAGAACAAACGCACACACCATGAGACCGTTCAGGAATGGATTGAGAAACACTGCCCAATGATATATAAAACTACGGAAATCAATATCCCCAGCTCTAAGGCTAGGCTAGCCCGCTTCATCAGGGGCAGTAGTTAAGGCTAGGCTAGCCCGCTTCATCAGGGGCAGTAGTTAAGGCTAGGCTAGCCCGCTTCATCAAGGGCAGTAGTTAAGGCTAGACTAGCCCGCCTCATCAGCGGCAGTAGTTAATGCTAGGCTGGCCCGCTTCATCAGGGGCAGTAGTTAAGGCTAGGCTAGGCCGCTTCATCAGGGGCAGTAGTTAAGGCTAGACTAGCCCGCTTCATCAGGGGCAGTAGTTAAGGCTAGGCTGGCCCGCCTCATCAGGGGCAGTAGTTAAGGCTAGGCTAGGCTGCCTCATCAGGGGCAGTAGTTAAGGCTAGGCTAGCCCACATCAGGGGCAGTAGTTAAGGCTAGGCTAGCCCACATCAGGGGCAGTAGTTAAGGCTAGGCTGGCCCGCTTCATCAGGGGCAGTAGTTAAGGCTAGGCTAGCCCGCTTCATCAGGGGCAGTAGTTAAGGCTAGGCTAGCCCGCTTCATCAGGGGCAGTAGTTAAGGCTAGGCTAGCCCGCTTCATCAGGGGCAGTAGTTAAGGCTAGGCTAGCCCGCCTCTTCAGGGGCAGTAGTTAAGGCTAGGCTAGCCCGCTTCATCAGGGGCAGTAGTTAAGGCTAGGCTAGCCCGCTTCATCAGGGGCAGTAGTTAAGGCTAGGCTGGCCCGCTTCATCAGGGGCAGTAGTTAAGGCTAGACTGGCCCGCTTCATCAGGGGCAGTAGTTAAGGCTAGGCTAGCCCGCTTCATCAGGGGCAGTAGTTAAGGCTAGGCTAGCCCGCTTCATCAAGGGCAGTAGTTAAGGCTAGACTAGCCCGCCTCATCAGGGGCAGTAGTTAATGCTAGGCTGGCCCGCTTCATCAGGGGCAGTAGTTAAGGCTAGCCCGCTTCATCAGGGGCAGTAGTTAAGGCTAGGCTGGCCCGCTTCATCAGGGGCAGTAGTTAAGGCTAGGCTAGCCCGCTTCATCAGGGGCAGTAGTTAAGGCTAGGCTAGCCCGCTTCATCAGGGGCAGTAGTTAAGGCTAGGCTAGCACGCCTCATCAGGGGCAGTAGTTAAGGCTAGGCTAGCCCGCTTCATCAGGGGCAGTAGTTAAGGCTAGGCTAGCACGCCTCATCAGGGGCAGTAGTTAAGGCTAGGCTAGCCCGCCTCATCAGCGGCAGTAGTTAATGCTAGGCTGGCCCGCTTCATCAGGGGCAGTAGTTAAGGCTAGGCTAGGCCGCTTCATCAGGGGCAGTAGTTAAGGCTAGACTAGCCCGCTTCATCAGGGGCAGTAGTTAAGGCTAGGCTGGCCCGCCTCATCAGGGGCAGTAGTTAAGGCTAGGCTAGGCTGCCTCATCAGGGGCAGTAGTTAAGGCTAGGCTAGCCCACATCAGGGGCAGTAGTTAAGGCTAGGCTAGCCCACATCAGGGGCAGTAGTTAAGGCTAGGCTGGCCCGCTTCATCAGGGGCAGTAGTTAAGGCTAGGCTAGCCCGCTTCATCAGGGGCAGTAGTTAAGGCTAGGCTAGCCCGCTTCATCAGGGGCAGTAGTTAAGGCTAGGCTAGCCCGCCTCTTCAGGGGCAGTAGTTAAGGCTAGGCTAGCCCGCTTCATCAGGGGCAGTAGTTAAGGCTAGGCTAGCCCGCTTCATCAGGGGCAGTAGTTAAGGCTAGGCTGGCCCGCTTCATCAGGGGCAGTAGTTAAGGCTAGACTGGCCCGCTTCATCAGGGGCAGTAGTTAAGGCTAGGCTAGCCCGCTTCATCAGGGGCAGTAGTTAAGGCTAGGCTAGCCCGCTTCATCAAGGGCAGTAGTTAAGGCTAGACTAGCCCGCCTCATCAGGGGCAGTAGTTAATGCTAGGCTGGCCCGCTTCATCAGGGGCAGTAGTTAAGGCTAGGCCGCTTCATCAGGGGCAGTAGTTAAGGCTAGACTAGCCCGCTTCATCAGGGGCAGTAGTTAAGGCTAGACTAGCCCGCTTCATCAGGGGCAGTAGTTAAGGCTAGGCTGGCCCGCCTCATCAGGGGCAGTAGTTAAGGCTAGGCTAGGCCGCTTCAACAGGGGCAGTAGTTAAGGCTAGACTAGCCCGCTTCATCAGGGGCAGTAGTTAAGGCTAGACTAGCCCGCTTCATCAGGGGCAGTAGTTAAGGCTAGGCTGGCCCGCCTCATCAGGGGCAGTAGTTAAGGCTAGGCTAGGCTGCCTCATCAGGGGCAGTAGTTAAGGCTAGGCTAGCCCGCTTCATCAGGGGCAGTAGTTAAGGCTAGGCTAGCCCGCTTCATCAGGGGCAGTAGTTAAGGCTAGGCTAGCCCGCCTCATCAGGGGCAGTAGTTAAGGCTAGGCTAGCCCGCTTCATCAGGGGCAGTAGTTAAGGCTAAACTGGCCCGCTTCATCAGGGGCAGTAGTTAAGGCTAGGCTAGCCCGCTTCATCAAGGGCAGTAGTTAAGGCTAGACTAGCCCGCCTCATCAGGGGCAGTAGTTAATGCTAGGCTGGCCTGCTTCATCAGGGGCAGTAGTTAAGGCTAGGCTAGGCCGCTTCATCAGGGGCAGTAGTTAAGGCTAGACTAGCCCGCTTCATCAGGGGCAGTAGTTAAGGCTAGACTAGCCCGCTTCATCAGGGGCAGTAGTTAAGGCTAGGCTGGCCCGCCTCATCAGGGGCAGTAGTTAAGGCTAGGCTAGGCTGCCTCATCAGGGGCAGTAGTTAAGGCTAGGCTAGCCCACATCAGGGGCAGTAGTTAAGGCTAGGCTGGCCCGCTTCATCAGGGGCAGTAGTTAAGGCTAGGCTAGCCCGCTTCATCAGGGGCAGTAGTTAAGGCTAGGCTAGCCCGCTTCATCAGGGGCAGTAGTTAAGGCTAGGCTAGCCCACCACATCAGGGGCAGTAGTTAAGGCTAGGCTAGCCCGCCTCATCAGGGGCAGTAGTTAAGGCTAGGCTAGCCCGCCTCATCAGGGGCAGTAGTTAAGGCTAGGCTAGCCCACCACATCAGGGGCAGTAGTTAAGGCTAGGCTAGCCCGCCTCATCAGGGGCAGTAGTTAAGGCTAGGCTAGCCCGCCTCATCAGGGGCAGTAGTTAAGGCTAGGCTAGCCCGCCTCATCAGGGGCAGTAGTTAAGGCTAGGCTGGCCCGCCTCATCAGGGGCAGTAGTTAAGGCTAGGCTGGCCCGCCTCATCAGGGGCAGTAGTTAAGGCTAGGCTAGCCCGCCTCATCAGGGGCAGTAGTTAAGGCTAGGCTAGCCCGCCTCATCAGGGGCAGTAGTTAAGGCTAGCCTACATCATGAGCGTGTGCAATGTGGAGATACAGCCACACTGTTTGTTCAGCTGTGGATCTCTGCACACTCGTTAGAGATGATATCATTAGATCAACACTGGGGAGCCTAATCCAGGAAACTAAATTACACATCAGGGATTATAAAAACACACTAAATTAAAGATGAGTGATTATACCCAGTAATTAAACCTCCCCATAGGGCAGAACAGGGAGACCATGATTACTGTCCATCATCGTCCTCCAGTGGGTTTGAGGTCTGTCTGGAGACAGAAGGGACCACACATGAGGATGGTATGTTGTGTGGCCCAGGTCATATATTTTGACGTTATTACGGTTAAAAGTGTTGGGCCAGTAACCGAAAGGTCGCTGGTTCGAACCCCCGAGTTGACTAGGTGGAAAAAATCTGTCAATATGCCCTTGAGCAAGGCACTTAGCCCTAATTGCTCCTGTAAGTCGCTCTGGATCAGAGCGTCTGTTAAATTACTAAAACGTAAATGTTATGTATGGCCCAGGTTATACATGAGGATGTTATGTATGGCCCAGGTTATACATGAGGATGTTATGTATGGCCCAGGTTATACATGAGGATGTTATGTATGGCCCAGGTTATATATTAGGATGTTATGTATGGCCCAGGTTATATATTAGGATGTTATGCAGTGGTCTAGGGCACTGCATCGCATTGCTAGCTGTGCCACCAGAGTCTCTGGGTTCACGCCCAGGCCCAGGCTCTGTCGCAGGTTCACGCCCAGGCCCAGGCTCTGTCGCAGCCGGCCGCAACCGGGAGGTCTGTGGGGCGACGCACAATTGGCATAGTGTCCTCCGGGTTAGGGAGGGTTTGGCCGGTAGGGATATCCTTGTCTCAGTATGTAAATGTAATAAAATGTATCCACTCTACTGTAAGTCGCTCTGGATAAGAGTGTCTGCTAAATGACTAAAATGTAAATGTAATGTAAATATTATGTATGGCCCAGGTTATATATTAGGATGTATGGCCCAGGTTATATATTAGGATGTATGGCCCAGGTTATATATTAGGATATTATGTATGGCCCAGGTTATATATTAGGATGTATGGCCCAGGTTATATATTAGGATGTTATGTATGGCCCAGGTTATATATTAGGATGTATGGCCCAGGTTATATATTAGGATGTTATGTATGGCCCAGGTTATACATTAGAACTAAGGCTAAGCTGAATCAACAGATGGTTGAGACCCATGAGCTGGGGTTCCTTATGCTCCAGTTTATGTGATGGACGCAGTTTGACACAGAACTGGTTCTGTCTTCGCCATGGTCGTCTTTAAATCAACAACATTGAAGGTGACCAGTGAGCATCGTGTGTCAGGACAGTGCTTAGTACAACAAGCTCCAGTTCCTCGCTGTAATGCAGGGTGGCGTCTTCCACGACAACCAGACGCACTTGATTTAGCCCTGAGAAATTCCAGCACCTTATTATGAGACAAGCCCTTCTCTCCTTGGTGTGTCCGTGTGTACGTGCGCAAGTGAACGTGTGTGCGTGTGCACGTGTGTGCGCGCGAGTGAGTGTGCACAAGTGTGTCACAGACACTGGTGTGGGAGAATTTCATACACTACTGAAAATACTCAGCCCCACAGCTTCTGGAATGTCCCGTTCTCTCCATCGAGGTTGCAACAAAGCCGGGGCTCAAAATGAACCTGAAGCATGGATCAGAGACAGGCGACAACTTCACATAGCTGGAATTAAGCCGAGGGGGACTAGCTACCTAAAACACCAGCGTTGGAACATGGTTACATTTACGTCAGGCAGGAAAACAAGTCTGACTTAACAGCTTTGATATAGACCTTCCAGTGGTGGATGGGTGACATTCTTAGAGGACACATAACCGATCCAATATTGCCGGTGGTGAGCCATCCAAAAAGAACTATCCTAAAAAAGGTCCCAGCGTTTTAAATCCTAAAATACTGGCCAAACCCTGAGTTCATCCACCCACCATTCTAGATCAAATACTAGTTTACTCTGACAACCTGACCCTTGAATTACAGCATGTTCCCCAACTGTCATTTTATATCATAAACATCAACTGTGGCTCAAATCTGTTTGCTCTGAGCCACTTCCTGGCCAGAGTGACAGCCGCTCCAGGCCAGTAAGATCAAGCAGTGTGTGACATACAGTTTACCACAGAGTTCTCAGAACTCTCTACTGGCACAGTCGACTGGATGTGTGTATATCTAGCTATACAGAGGGGAGATTTGGTGTTGAATGTGGCTTCACAAGCCTCCCCAACATGGGGACTGACATGGAGGACAACTGACATCTATGATCTCCGAACAGGGTGGGACAGGGGTGAGAAGGGAGACGTGAAAGGGGGGAGCGAAGAGAGGAGTGTGGGGAGAGGGGAGTGGAGAGCGAAGGGAGAGGAGAGCGGAGACAGGGGAGCAGAGAGAGGGGAGATGAGAGCGGAGACAGGGGAGCGGAGAGAGGAGACAGGGGAGCGGAGAGGAGAGCGGAGACAGGGGAGCGGAGAGAGGAGACAGGGGAGCGGAGAGAGGAGACAGGGGAGCGGAGAGAGGAGACAGGGGAGCGGAGAGAGGAGACAGGGGAGCGGTGAGAGGAGACAGGGGAGCGGAGACAGGGGAGCGGAGAGAGGAGACAGGGGAGCGGAGAGAGGAGACAGGAGAGCGGAGACAGAGGAGCGGAGGGGAGCGGTCAGCATCTGTCCATATGCATCTGTCCACTACAACAGTTCTCAGCTCTGTTTTCAACTGTTAGAAGCTAATAATTGAACCAGACAAGTATTTTGGCATTCCTAGCAGTTTGAAGGAGACTAGTACTATTTACTATGCTTGGAATGAGAGACAGTTTGCATTACCAGACATTTTGTGCTATTGGTTGAGACAAATGATTGTGTGGGATAGTGTAGTGCTTACTGGTCCATATCTTCCTGTGGGAGTGGGACGGTGTGTGTCTGTAGGGTTCTATATACACGTGTAAGCAAGTGTTCATGCCTGGATGCAGTGTTTGTGTGAGCACACGTTACTCACGCGGATCGTCCCTCCATGTCCAGCTTAGTGGGGATGATGCCCTTCTTGCTGAGCACGGCCGCCACCTTGTCCACCTCGCCCCGTTCCACCGCCTTCATCAGCCGGTCGTCATACTTGTTCCAGTCTGTGTTCTGGGAGAGAGGGCACAACGTCAACACAGATACCTCGCCTTCACAACATACGGGTCAGGGAAACGCATTCTCACCACAGTCATCACTTTGTTATCATCCAAGGAGTCTGGACAGATCAACATTTCAAACATAACTTTTAGAATTCTCAGAGGGACTATAGACTGGATTGAGGTTAGCCTCAATGATTTATGCCAAGATTGTGCGGTTCCAATCTGAAGCAAAGCATTTCTGAGAGTGCCTGGACACAGAGCATGGGAACCGCTAGTTCTTCTGCAAGAAAGGACCCCTCTTGGACAGAACACAGGCACTGGAGTAGAGAGATCCAAGAAAACAGAAAGCTGTGGCTAAAGCCTGCATAGAGAACGAGAAAGGACAGTTCTCTGCCTGTTCCTGGATACAACAACACGTAAACACACGTCACAAAGGAATTTGTAAAAAAACAAACCCACCAAACTGCAACAGGACGCTCTGTCTGTCCGCTCACTCAACTCACACTGGCTGGCAGAGATATATATATATTCCACATAGATAGGCCTATTTTGCATGCAATTTGCCTCCCTCCAACATTAAGTGTCAACATGTACCTAATACATATCAGTATTATCAGAATGCAAGTTCAAAACTAAAAACGTAAAGAATGGAACTTGATAACGAGTTAAAACAGGCCACTGTGTCTCTGGGTTGATGAAGGAATTCTCCTGGGGAATGCAGGGCAGATTCACAGAGTTCCTTCAGGTTAGTGAGAGAAGAAGAAGCTGTAAGTCACAGCTCAATCCTTCCTGCTGTTTCAACCCCATGCCTACTCAGTATTCAGGAACCCCAGTGGCTAGGTCCTAACCCAACCCCAGTAGCTAGGTCCTAACCCAACCCCAGTAGCTAGGTCCTAACCCAACCCCAGTAGCTAGGTCCTAACCCAACCCCAGTAGCTAGGTCCTAACCCAACCCCAGTAGCTAGGTCCTAACCCAACCCCAGTAGCTAGGTCCTAACCCAACCCCAGTAGCTAGGTCCTAACCCAACCCCAGTAGCTAGGTCCTAACCCAACCCCAGTAGCTAGGTCCTAACCCAACCCCAGTAGCTAGGTCCTAACCCAACCCCAGTAGCTAGGTCCTAACCCAACCCCAGTAGCTAGGTCCTAACCCAACCCCAGTAGCTAGGTCCTAACCCAACCCCAGTAGCTAGGTCCTAACCCAACCCCAGTAGCTAGGTCCTAACCCAACCCCAGTAGCTAGGTCCTAACCCAACCACAGTAGCTAGGTCCCAATGGCCTCAGGATACTTTTAACAAGTGTCATTAGAAATGGCCTTACTCTCTAAAAGAACAAGCAGAATACCTACAAAGTACATGGAGGTGCATTTCAGCCAGCGACTCATGTTGAGAGAGGGGGACTGGTCCTTGCAGAGTGCCGCTGCGAACGCCGCCACTGTTCCGGTATAACGACAAACAAAAACAAAAGTTTTCCCCTTCTGGGATGTGCTGTTAAGGCACTCTGCCAGCCAGTGTGAGTTGAGTGAGCGGACAAACGGAGCGTCCCTTTGGTGGGTCGTCTTTCAGAGCGCTCCAGCGACGTCGCCTGCTGTTGCTGCCTGAACCTCTCGGTCTCGAAGCGTTACGGAGAAGTTCCTAAAAAAAAAAAAAATGGCACTCCCAGGCTCTGTCTGTGAGTTCATCACCACTGTGCACAGCACAGGGTAGGAGAAGAAATAGAAAAAGGAGGAGGTGGGGATGGAGGAGCAGTGGGACCAGCCCTGCCAGCCCTGGGACCAGCCCCGGCCAGCTACTGCAGCTCCTCCTCTGGGGAACAGCCTCTCGGCTACAGCCTGGCTCTCTTTATCTCTCTTTTACTACTCTCTACTTTCCTTCACTTTGTATTCTGCTTCTCTCTCTTAGATGTTCTTCTTGTCTCCTCTCCTGTCCAGTCTCCTCTCCCCTCCTGTCCAGTCTCCTCTCCCCTCCTGTTCAGTCTCCTCTCCCCTCCTGTCCAGTCTCCTCTCCCCTCCTGTCCAGTCTCCTCTCCCCTCCTGTAGAGTCTCCTTTCCTCTCCAGTCCAGTCTCCTCTCCAGTCCAGTCTCCTCTCCAGTCCAGTCTCGTCTCCAGTCCAGTCTCGTCTCCCCTCCAGTCTCCTCTCCTTTTCTATACAGTCTTCTCTTAGCAGACTGTCAGCTAGTTTTTGTGCAGTAGGAGTTCCTCTCTTGGTCTCTCTTTCAGTCTGGGGTGTACAGCGTCTTCTACCCAGCCAAATGGCAAGGTCGGCCAGCCCCCAAGGTGTAAATATGGGAGTGCTCTCTCGCTCTCAGGTTCTAAAAGTATCCCCGGCTCCTGTGGTAAACAGCGGCTAGTGCAGACAGCACCAGCAGACAGGTTACCTCTTTATTTGTTACCCTCCAACCTTTCTCCAATGACTGATAGGAAGACAGGGGCTAAGAATACATTGTGAGCATGCCTGCTCTGAGAGTATTAGTGTCGGTGTCCTGTACATCCTACACAGCAACACCCCGACTGAAACAAGGCCAGCCAAGGAGGAGCCTTGCTGTTAGCATCCCCACCGTTATCCCACATCCCAAAATATTAACCTATGATGTGGAGAAGGGGATTACTGTTGCACATTGGAGCAGGCCCTGGCACGGACCCCTGAGGTGCCCCGGCGTTCAGGGACCTTGTTAAAACAGTCTATATACTCAGTCTGTATATATATATATATATATATATATATATATATATATATATGTATATGTGTATGTGTATGTGTATGTGTATGTGTATGTGTATGTATATGTGTATGTGTGTGTGTGTGTGTGTGTGTGTGTGTGTGTGTGTGTGTCTGTGTGTCTGTGTGTGTGTGTGTACGCAGAGGTGCTGATCCCACCACACGGTAGCAGGATTAGGTGTCACAGTCTTTTACAAATCAGCTGTCTGAGATTGCAGGCTCCCCTTAAACCCTCCACCCCAACTGGCATTACTACCTTGGTGGTAAACATCACACTGGGCCGTCTTTTAACAAGGGAATACGTCAACTTTTATTATTTGCGAGGTGAAAAAAAACGAGGTCTGAAGAGAGAGAGAGAGAGAGAGAGAAAGGAGGGGGACGCGTTTAATTTACACACACTGCGTCAGCTCGGAGGGGGCTCGGGTTACGACACGCTGCCAGACTGGCGTTAGCAGAGTGGTCGTGATATTCCGCAAACATGCGAAAAGGCCCGTCTACATGACACGTCATATGAAGGACTGGGTGTCTTCTTACTAAAACTGCTGGGGCCTGCATGGAGACAAAGGCACCAAAATGGAACCTGGGTTGACAAACTGAGTGCAGTGGCCCTCACACCTAAATATCTATATGGGTGTGTCCTGGGTTGTTTTGTTTGGACTGGATACATGAGTCGGGTTTAGAACACCGCGTATAGTGTTGAACATGACTTCATGGGGTAGCGAATAAATCTGCTCTCAATATAGTGCTTGTAAGACAAGAGCTGGATAATGATTTTTATGCTTTAGGGAGTGAATTGTAAAATAACAATTTTCAAGTAAATGTAATCTCATTGATTGATGTTAATTAATCTAAGAACATGCACCAACTTGTGGCACTATTAGGCTATGTGCAGGCTACGAAGGAGCCGGTGAACGTTCTAGTCCACTGTGATTCTCCATCACATCTTCCCTAGGTCACAAGTCCCCGACTGTCCGTATCGGCAGGCCGTAGCTCATCCCAACTCCCTCATCATATCCATGTTCCTCTTAGCTAACGCCCTGTAATGTACTGACAGATTAAATGACCAGCAGTAAATAGCCAGCCTCTCTCTCCCCTTCCCTCCCCCTGTCACCATGTGTGAGTGAGAGGAGCCAAGAGAAGGAGGTCAGGGCGCCAGGCAGTGAAGTGGAGCCAGGACTTTACTGCTGGGTGTCCTCGGGCCAAGCCACAGACAGGTTGACAACACTAAGGGCACAACACCCCCTGGCAGTGATGGGATAACAGACATCTTTAATGAGACAGCAGGGAGAGGGAGGGAGAGAAGAGAGACAAAGCGAGGGAGACGGAGCGTAAGAGGGAGAGAGAAGGAGAGATACAAGGTCCTGACACCTAGTGCCAACCAATATCCCTCAACACAGATATGAAACAGCAGCAGGAGGCACCATGGTAACAGACACCGCCCTGTCCCAGTGTCTTATAGATCTTCCATTCATCATTACAGACACAAACAGAGCCTACATGCCATCTGAATGTCTCACCATGGCTGATATAGTGAGGCAGTATTCACTGACAGAAGGAGCCCCAGACTACGGCTAGGAGAGCTGGTGATGGTCCTAACTTACTGAAGACAACCTCAGATAGCAGTTAGAGCTCCTAGCTACAGTGTAGTACAGGCAGAGAGACTGACTCATGCTGTAGTGGACGAGAGAGGCGGGGACTCAGGGAGGAAACTAAGACTAACACTGAACAAAACTAACTAAGTGCCAGACACTTTGCCAACCAGACTGTTTACCCAGGTCGTGAGGTGCCCAAGAAAACAATCACAGTCCGAGCTAGCGATGGAAGGATATCCTGTTAATGAGTGGACATGAAAAAGCATTCTGCTCGGTCACATAGCTCTGAGACAGAAACACTCTGGTCAGAAAGGTGTAAATTAAAAATGGATGCCATAAACTGACTGATAACCACTGATTGAAAAACTGCTGTTGTTGATTCAAGGAGAGACATTGTTGAGTTCTTGGAAAGTGCACACGCACGTACACACGGTTAAGCCCGGGGGCCTGAGGGAGAGAAACGTAGAGCCTCTGTTAGCAGTAGCAGCTGTGGCCTCTTAACTCCCCTCCTCACCATTGTGGGGTCGTCAGTGTTAGCCATTAACGCGGTGAACAGCCATTATATTTTAGAGACACAGGGCAACAGACTGACTGGTGATTAGGGGGGCGCTGGGCGACGGTGTAATGGTCAGATTATTTACAGGCTGACTGACACCATGGGGAGAGAGAGAGAAAGAGAGGAAAACAGAGAGGCCAGAGGGGAATATTAGGTGTCTGTCGTTATGGTAAATTGATGCTTTAATTAGCAGGGAGTGATGTACCACTGACGACCTGAGCTAAAAGTAGGGGGTTAAAGTAGGGGGTTAGCCTACATCCAAGCAGTTGAACGTTAAAACGTTTCAACGAAATTGAACCGAAAAACAGTTTGTTTATTTTTTTACGTAGATGCAAAAAGTAACAACTAAGAGGTTTGAAGCGCGAGGCTCAACTGTTGGTGCCCTGGCTACCACGCTGTGACCAGCATGAAGCCAACACACGCACAGGGCAACATACTGTGTGACTGTGTGAAAGACAAGTGTTGCATCTCCCTCATCTCAATATCCTAGCATTTATAGTTCTTTCTTTACTGAAGTTGTGACACATTGCAAGCCAAGAAATTGCGAGATACAGCATTCCATTGCGAGATACAGCTTTTGATTGCTGATAGATGGGGCTCGTCACTATTCTGACTGTCTGCCTGGTGGCCAACCTGCCTGGTCATGTCTAGGTGGGATACAGCATTTGATTGCTGATAGATAGGGCTAGTCACTATTCTGACTGTCTGCCTGCCTGGTGGCCAACCCGCCTATACTGTGTCCCTCCCCTCAGTCCCTCAATAGCTCGCTATGAAAGATGCGAGTGTTTGTGTTCTCAGACAGGACACTCTCGCTGGGCAGAAAGGTGACCGTCTCAGACAGGCAGGAAACACCCCCCTGCGGTGAGTGACAGCTAAAGAGGCCCAACCCTCCCCATTCTGCCCTACTCTCACCCCGTAACCGAAGAGACAGGGAGAGGGGGTCAGACAGGCCAGGTGTACACTGTGTCCTCTTCACCATCACTAAAACAAAAGTCATGTTTCTTAGGTCATAGTTATGGTTGGGATGTTGCAGGATGACAACCCAACACTGTCTGGTTTTCAAGCAGTTTAACCCCTTCAACAACCAGAGATTAGCCTACATCCAAGCAGTTTAACCCCTTCAACAACCAGAGATTAGCCTACACCCAATCAGTTTAACCCCTTCAACAACCAGAGATTAGCCTACATCCAATCAGTTTAACCCCTTTAACAACCAGAGATTAGCCTACATCCAAGCAGTTTAACCCCTTCAACAACCAGAGATTAGCATACATCCAAGCCGTTTAACCCCTTCAACAACCAGAGATTAGCCTATATCCAAGCAGTTTAACCCCTTCAACAACCAGAGATTAGCCTACATCCAAGCAGTTTAACCCCTTCAACAACCAGAGATTAGCCTACATCCAAGCAGTTTAACCCCTTCAACAACCAGATTAGCATACATCCAATCAGTTTAACCCCTTCAACAACCAGAGATTAGCATACATCCAAGCAGTTTAACCCCTTCAACAACCAGAGATTAGCCTACATCCAAGCAGTTTAACCCCTTCAACAACCAGAGATTAGCCTACATCCAATCAGTTTAACCCCTTCAACCACCAGAGAGTAGCCTACATCCAAGCAGTTTAACCCCTTCAACAACCAGAGATTAGCCTACATACAAATGTTCCCATCTTTCAGGCTCCAAGTGGACCACCACTGTCTTTCTTCTGTAGACCACCAAGGGGAAAGACCATGGAATACAAGGGGCATTTGTCACACAAGTCACAGTTTTGCAGCTAGTCTGTACAAAAGAATACCTCGCCAGATGGTT
The DNA here is from genome assembly GCF_029448725.1 of Salvelinus fontinalis. Classification (NCBI taxonomy): domain Eukaryota; kingdom Metazoa; phylum Chordata; class Actinopteri; order Salmoniformes; family Salmonidae; genus Salvelinus; species Salvelinus fontinalis. The sequence goes on from NC_074668.1 coordinate 85,877,047, forward strand.
GATGACCTCATAAAGGCGTGTTTTGACTTTGGCGATATTGAAGAGGGGCTGGAGAGTCCATTAGTGACTGAGTGTTAGGGGGTCCCACAGGTAAAGAGGAGATGCCACAGTTCCCTGCTGGCCACTGAAACCTCTTCCCCTCTACGGCGCCCAAATGGAGCTCCATCTGGCCAGCTTCTGGCTCGGTCACAGTCCTGGATGTGTACTGATACTGGGACCTGTTACAGCTCTGAACACATCTCTAATGGACTTGTACTGATACTGGGACCTGTTATAGCTCCGAACACATCCCTATGGACTTGTACTGACACTGGGACCTGTTACAGCTCTGAACACATCTCTAATGGGCTTGTACTGATACTGGGACCTGTTACAGCTCTGAACACATCTCTATGGACTTGTACTGATACTGGGACCTGTTACAGCCCTGAACACATCTCTATGGACTTGTACTGATACTGGGACCTGTTACAGCTCTGAACACATCTCTAATGGACTTGTACTGATACTGGGACCTGTTACAGCTCTGAACACATCTCTAATGGACTTGTACTGATACTGGGACCTGTTATAGCTCCGAACACATCCCTATGGACTTGTACTGACACTGGGACCTGTTACAGCTCTGAACACATCTCTAATGGGCTTGTACTGATACTGGGACCTGTTACAGCTCTGAACACATCTCTATGGACTTGTACTGATACTGGGACCTGTTACAGCCCTGAACACATCTCTATGGACTTGTACTGATACTGGGACCTGTTACAGCTCTGAACACATCTCTAATGGACTTGTACTGATACTGGGACCTGTTACAGCTCTGAACACATCTCTATGGACTTGTACTGATACTGGGACCTGTTACAGCTCTGAACACATCTCTAATGGACTTGTACTGGTACTGGGACCTGTTACAGCTCTGAACACATCTCTATGGACTTGTACTGATACTGGGACCTGAGGATGTTTTCACCAAAACACTGATGGACGATGACAGTTGATAAGACAGGGATAATTATACTGATAAAATATGATAAATCTCTGATGCGTCATCTAACTGCAAAAACTCAATTTAATTTAACACAGATAAATGACTAGAGGCAATTTAGTAAGATAACAGTAAGCAGAAAGGCAAATTCCAATTAATTTCATCCAGAATAAAAAGAGAGAAAGTGATTCGGGTCATAAGAGACCAGAACATGGAACTATCACTCTGTCCTCCTGAGACATTGGGTCATAACAGAGACCAGAACATGGAACTATCACTCTGTCCTCCTGAGACATTGGGTCATAACAGAGACCAGAACATGGAACTATCACTCTGTCCTCCTGAGACATTGGGTCATAACAGAGACAAGAACATGGAACTATCACACTGTCCTCCTGAGACATTGGGTTATAACAGAGACAAGAACATGGAACTATCACTCTGTCCTCCTGAGACATTGGGTCATAACAGAGACAAGAACATGGAACTATCACTCTGTCCTCCTGAGACATTGGGTCATAACAGAGACAAGAACATGGAACTATCACTCTGTCCTCCTGAGACACTGGGTCATAACAGAGACAAGAACATGGAACTATCACTCTGTCCTCCTGAGACATTGGGTCATAACAGAGACCAGAACATGGAACTATCACTCTGTCCTCCTGAGACATTGGGTCATAACAGAGACCAGAACATGGAACTATCACTCTGTCCTCCTGAGACATTGGGTCATAACAGAGACAAGAACATGGAACTATCACTCTGTCCTCCTGAGACATTGGGTCATAACAGAGACAAGAACATGGAACTATTACTCTGTCCTCCTGAGACATTGGTTCATAACAGAGACAAGAACATGGAACTATCACTCTGTCCTCCTGAGACATTGGGTCATAACAGAGACAAGAACATGGAACTATCACACTGTCCTCCTGAGACATTGGGTCATAACAGAGACCAGAACATGGAACTATCACTCTGTCCTCCTGAGACATTGGGTCATAACGGCAGCATTTCTTTATTATGATTTTTTATTTAACTAGGCAAGTCAGTTAAGAACAAATTCTTATTTTCAATGACGGCTTAGGAACAGTGGGTTAACTGCCTTGTTCAGGGGCAGAACGACAGATTTGTACCTTGTCAGCTCGGGGATTCAAACTTGCAACCTTTTGGTTACTAGCCCAACGCTCTAACCACTAGGCTACCCTGCCGCCCTGGTATCTGGACAACAGAGGCAAAACTCTCCCATTACTCCCAAATCTAAAACCGGCAGACAAGGGGGGTAAAATGCCAAATAAATGCCAAATAAAAATCTCCCATTTCAAAACAATTCCGGTTGTCAAAATTCCTGGGATGTTTGAGAAAGCATTGCGGTGACCTCGGCTAGTTCTCTTTCTCCTCCATTTGGACCTGAAAGGGGAGGATAAAACAACAGCAGCGCCTGACAGCCACATCACTCGCACATTACAATTCTATTCACTGCAATAACACGGTCCCTGGCGGAGGTATTACAAAAACTGTCTGGCTTATTGGTATTGGCTGGAGGGGGCCCGTGGGGCTGTATTGTCCCAGCTGGGCCTGATGACATGGAGATAGAGGGAGTTTAGACTAGCTCTGCTGCTGCCTGGTTGCTGATTTGGCTGCTATAATGGGGAACAGTGGTCACTGACTCAGCGGACATGTTTTTATTATTATTTGTAACATGAGCATTGTACTGTATTGTTAGGCCCTAGTAACATAAACATTGTACTGTATTGTTAGGCCCTAGTAACATAAACATTGTACTGTATTGTTAGGCCCTAGTAACAAACATTGTACTGTATTGTTAGGCCCTAGTAACAAACATTTTACTGTATTGTTAGGCCCTAGTAACAAACATTTTACTGTATTGTTAGGCCCTAGTAACAAACATTGTACTGTATTGTTAGGCCCTAGTAACATAAACATGGTACTGTATTGTTAGGCCCTAGTAACAAACATTTTACTGTATTGTTAGGCCCTAGTAACATAAACATGGTACTGTATTGTTAGGCCCTAGTAACAAACATTGTACTGTATTGTTAGGCCCTAGTAACATAAACATTGTACTGTATTGTTAGGCCCTAGTAACATAAACATTGTACTGTATTGTTAGGCCCTAGTAACAAACATTTTACTGTATTGTTAGGCCCTAGTAACAAACATTGTACTGTATTGTTAGGCCCTAGTAACATAAACATGGTACTGTATTGTTAGGCCCTAGTAACAAACATTTTACTGTATTGTTAGGCCCTAGTAACAAACATTGTACTGTATTGTTAGGTCCTAGTAACATAAACATTGTCCTGTATTGTTAGGCCCTAGTAACATAAACATTGTACTGTATTGTTAGGCCCTAGTAACATAAACATTGTACTGTATTGTTAGGCCCTAGTAACATAAACATTGTACTGTATTGTTAGGCCCTAGTAACATAAACATTGTACTGTATTGTTAGGCCCTAGTAACATAAACATTGTACTGTATTGTTAGGCCCTAGTAACATAAACATTGTACTGTATTGTTAGGCCCTAGTAACAAACATTGTACTGTATTGTTAGGCCCTAGTAACATAAACATTGTACTGTATTGTTAGGCCCTAGTAACATAAACATTGTACTGTATTGTTAGGCCCTAGTAACAAACATTTTACTGTATTGTTAGGCCCTAGTAACAAACATTGTACTGTATTGTTAGGCCCTAGTAACATAAACATGGTACTGTATTGTTAGGCCCTAGTAACAAACATTTTACTGTATTGTTAGGCCCTAGTAACAAACATTGTACTGTATTGTTAGGTCCTAGTAACATAAACATTGTCCTGTATTGTTAGGCCCTAGTAACATAAACATTGTACTGTATTGTTAGGCCCTAGTAACATAAACATTGTACTGTATTGTTAGGCCCTAGTAACATATACATTGTACTGTATTGTTAGGCCCTAGTAACATAAACAATGTACTGTATTGTTAGGCCCTAGTAACAAACATTTTACTGTATTGTTAGGCCCTAGTAACATAAACATTGTACTGTATTGTTAGGCCCTAGTAACATAAACATTGTACTGTATTGTTAGGCCCTAGTAACATAAACATTGTACTGTATTTTTAGGCCCTAGTAACATAAACATTGTACTGTATTGTTAGGCCCTAGTAACATAAACATTGTACTGTATTGTTAGGCCCTAGTAACATATACATTGTACTGTATTGTTAGGCCCTAGTAACATATACATTGTACTGTATTGTTAGGCCCTAGTAACATATACATTGTACTGTATTGTTAGTCCCTAGTAACAAACATTCTACTGTATTGTTAGGCCCTAGTAACATAAACATTGTACTGGGTTGTTAGGCCCTAGTAACATAAACATTGTACTGGATTGTTAGGCCCTAGTAACATAAACATTGTACTGGATTGTTAGGTTCTAGTAACAAACATTGTACTAGATTGTTAGGCCCTAGTAACATAAGCATTTTACTGCACCCGCTATAACATCTGGTAAACTGTGTATGCGACCAATAAACTTTGATTTGATTTATGAGGCTGAACACAACAGGACGCCCCACACCCACTGGAGGGAGGCAGGGACAGTTCGGTCATATCACTGATGATACACACAACTAAATGAATGGTGGTATATTGAAACTAAACAAATTAACCAAAGTAAAACTGTTGAACAGTGGTCACTGGTTGAGAGCAGCGTGGCTGAGAGCAGTGTGACACCACACTCACTGGAGAGATCAGCCCATATGAGGCTGAGAGCAGTGTGACACCACACTCACTGGAGAGATCTGCCCATGAGGCTGAGAGCAGCGTGACACCACACTCACTGGAGAGATCAGCCCATATGAGGCTGAGAGCAGTGTGACACCACACTCACTGGAGAGATCAGTCCATATGAGGCTGAGAGCAGCGTGACACCACACTCACTGGAGAGATCAGCCCATATGAGGCTGAGAGCAGTGTGACACCACACTCACTGGAAAGATCAGCCCATATGAGGCTGAGAGCAGCGTGACACCACACTCACTGGAGAGATCAGCCCATATGAGGCTGAGAGCAGTGTGACACCACACTCACTGGAAAGATCAGTCCATATGAGGCTGAGAGCAGCGTGACACCACACTCACTGGAGAGATCAGCCCATATGAGGCTGAGAGCAGCGTGACACCACACTCACTGAAGAGATCAGTCCATATGAGGCTGAGAGCAGTGACACCACACTCACTGGAGAGATCAGCCCATGAGGCTGAGAGCAGTGTGACACCACACTCACTGAAGAGATCAGTCCATATGAGGCTGAGAGCAGTGACACCACACTCACTGGAGAGATCAGCCCATATGAGGCTGAGAGCAGTGTGACACCATACTCACTGGAGAGATCTGAGATCAGTGTGACACCACACTCACTGGAGAGATCAGCCCATATGAGGCTGAGAGCAGCGTGACACCACACTCACTGGAGAGATCAGCCCATATGAGGCTGAGAGCAGTGTGACACCACACTCACTGGAGAGATCAGTCCATATGAGGCTGAGAGCAGTGTGACACCACACTCAATGGAGAGATCAGCCCATATGAGGCTGAGAGCAGCGTGGCTGAGAGCAGTGTGACACCACACTCACTGGAGAGATCAGCCCATATGAGGCTGAGAGCAGTGTGACACCACACTCACTGGAGAGATCTGCCCATGAGGCTGAGAGCAGCGTGACACCACACTCACTGGAGAGATCAGCCCATATGAGGCTGAGAGCAGTGTGACACCACACTCACTGGAAAGATCAGCCCATATGAGGCTGAGAGCAGAGTGACACCACACTCACTGGAGAGATCAGTCCAGTTAATCAGAGTGAAGAAATAAATGTACAACAAAATGAAAGTAACTCCCTGAAAGTAACCCGGTGGTGATGGTGGCTAACACCACCAGTAGCTACAAGTCACAACACACACACACACACACACACACACACACACACACACACACACACACAATATACAGAGGGGCAAGGCATGAGGCTCAATAGAAGAATCTGGAAGAAAACGGCATCATTTCTTTGACATGCCGACACAGAATACTGTGTCTTTAAAGCCCCTTTTGTATTCTTTCAAGACAAAGTTGCATAAAGACATGATATGTTACAATTAAAAGTTGATACACAGTGATCTCTCATCTTACAGTGCCAACAGAAGCAGCAATTTACTGGAATGACTTATGCAATACACTGGATGCTTTATGATAAATATGGAGTAACACTGTTCACATAGACATTACTGTAAGGGACCAATGTTGATAAGAGTCCCATAAAACCCCACCCATTATGGTAAATGTCACAGCTAGATAAACTTCTGTAGTGGACAGTTAGTCTACGTGAGGAAAATGCCAGTTTTGGCAAAGCAACATTCCAATCTGGGAAGACGTTCAGCTTGCGGGTATGGACTTGTCTGTAATCAGCACTCCACCCTTTCTTTACCGGTTATACGACCAGTTCAGAGTCAATAGGCCCCACTAGGAAAAGCCCTCAAAACTCCACACTCTCTTTCTGTGAACCCATTGTCCCCGGCCCTCAAAAATGTTAGTTTCAGAGATCATTTGTTTATTTAGTGGGGGCGTAATGACATCAAGATGAATTTGGAATAAAACAGTTTTTTTAGTTGTGAAGTTCCTCTAGTTTGAGCAACATAGAGCTCCTGTACATGGTTTCAACCAATAACAATTCAATACTCCACATCTGACCAACAGAGGGCAGCATTGGGTGAATTTGCAGGCATATCAACACCACCAAAATGGATTCCCACATAATGAAACTGCAGGAACACTAGAATAAACTTGTGTACTAGGACCTAAATCCATAATGGAGTGACACTCTCCCTCAACTGGGCAGTGGAGTGACACTCTCCCTCAACTGGGCAGTGGAGTGACACTCTCCCTCAACTGGGCAGTGGAGTGACACTCTCCCTCAACTGGGCAGTGGAGTGACACTCTCCCTCAACTGGGCAGTGGAGTGACACTCTCCCTCAACTGGGCAGTGGAGTGACACTCTCCCTCAACTGGGCAGTGGAGTGACACTCTCCCTCAACTGGGCAGTGGAGTGACACTCTCCCTCAACTGGGCAGTGGAGTGACACTCTCCCTCAACTGGGCAGTGGAGTGACACTCTCCCTCAACTGGGCAGTGGAGTGACACTCTCCCTCAACTGGGCAGTGGAGTGACACTCTCCCTCAACTGGGCAGTGGAGTGACACTCTCCCTCAACTGGGCAGTGGAGTGACACTCTCCCTCAACTGGGCAGTGGAGTGACACTCTCCCTCAACTGGGCAGTGGAGTGACACTCTCCCTCAACTGGGCAGTGGAGTGACACTCTCCCTCAACTGGGCAGTGGAGTGAAACCTCGGATTATGGCAGCTCCCCGCACCTCTCTGATTCAGAGGGTTGGGTTAAACGCGGAAGGCACATTCAAGTTGAATGCATTCAGTTGTACAACTGACTAGGTATCCCCCTTTCCCTTAACTAGGCAGGGAGAGTGAAACCTCCCTTAACTAGGCAGTAGAGTGAACGTTTCCCTTTCTCCCCACCAGACTCCACTGTCGCGCCTGTCTGGGCCCTCTCCACATTGCCTGTCTGGGCCCTCTCCACAGCGTCTGTCTGGGTCGTCTGTCTGGGCCCTCTCCACAGCGCCTGTCTGTGCCCTCTCCACAGCGCCTGTCTGGGTCGTCTGTCTGGGCCCTCTCCACAGCGCCTGTCTGGGCCCTCTCCACAGCGCCTGTCTGGGTCGTCTGTCTGGGCCCTCTCCACAGCGCCTGTCTGGGTCGTCTGTCTGGCCCCTCTCCACAGCGCCTGTCTGGGTCGTCTGTCTGGCCCCTCTCCACAGCGCCCTCTCTATAGATCATCTGTCTGGGCCCTCTCTCTAGACCATCTGTCTGGGCCCTCTCTAGAGATCATCTGTCTGGGCCCTCTCTAGAGATCATCTGTCTGGGCCCTCTCTACAGATCATCTGTCTGGGCCCTCTCTACAGATCATCTGTCTGGGCCCTCTCTACAGATCATCTGTCTGGGCCCTGTCCATAGCATTTGTCTCATCAGCAGAATAGGGTTTGTGTTCCTGTGGCTCAGTCTGTGTGTGTGTATGGGGAGGGTGGGGGAGATAAGCCTTCAGCCATGGTTCTCCCTGACTGCGAAATCTCTCAGCGCAAACCCCCCCAACACACATGTCCCCCCCCTTATCTTCGCTCCTCACTCTCCCACTGAGAGGCTATGATGTAAGGGCCCTACACAGCAGACTAGTACTGCCAGGATGACCTCATGGTCAGCACATGGAGCCAGACTTTAATCCTAAAAATCCATTGGGGTGTACCAGCCACCCTGATGTAGGTGAAAAGCCCTGTATGCTAATGTGGACTCAAGTTAAGTGTAACAGATCAAACAAATGTCCATTGATTATTATCTAGGCCATGTACGCTTTCGACATCACAGCTCATAGAAATAAAACATGTTATTTTCTTCAATGCTTATTTAAATTCTACACAGGATTTTTCTTGTACGCATCTAAAGAGGGGCAACATTTAGCTGACAATTTTTATTTTATTTTATTTTTTATTTTACCGTTATTTTACCAGGTAAGTTCACTGAGAACACGTTCTCATTTGGAGCAACGACCTGGGGAATAGTTACAGGGGAGAGGAGGGGGATGAATGAGCCAATTGTAAACAATATTTCATAATGAATAAAACCTCCATACAGCTGACTGAGCCTGGCTGTAAGTTCCATAACAAGGTAATGTTGGGGGCCGAGCCTGGCTGTAAGTTCCATAACAAGGTAATGTTGGGGGCCGAGCCTGGCTGTAAGTTCCATAACAAGGTAATGTTGGGGGCCGAGCCTGGCTGTAAGTTCCATAACAAGGTAATGTTGGGGACTGAGCCTGGCTGTAAGTTCCATAACAAGGTCATGTTGGGGACTGAGCCTGGCTTTAAGTTCCATAACAAGGTAATGTTGGGGGCTGAGCCTGGCTGTAAGTTCCATAACAAGGTCATGTTGGGGGCTGAGCCTGGCTGTAAGTTCCATAACAAGGTAATGTTGGGGGCTGAGCCTGGCTGTAAGTTCCATAACAAGGTAATGTTGAGGGCTGAGCCTGGCTGTAAGTTCCATAACAAGGTAATGTTGGGGGCTGAGCCTGGCTGTAAGTTCCATAACAAGGTAATGTTGGGGGCTGAGCCTGGCTGTAAGTTCCATAACAAGGTAATGTTGGGGGCTGAGCCTGGCTGTAAGTTCCATAACAAGGTAATGTTGGGGACTGAGCCTGGCTGTAAGTTCCATAACAAGGTAATGTTGGGGGCTGAGCCTGGCTGTAAGTTCCATAACAAGGTAATGTTGGGGGCTGAGCCTGCCTGTAAGTTCCATAACAAGGTAATGTTGGGGACTGAGCCTGGCTGTAAGTTCCATAACAAGGTCATGTTGGGGGCTGAGCCTGGCTGTAAGTTCCATAACAAGGTAATGTTGGGGGCTGAGCCTGGCTGTAAGTTCCATAACAAGGTCATGTTGGGGGCTGAGCCTGGCTGTAAGTTCCATAACAAGGTCATGTTGGGGGCTGAGCCTGGCTGTAAGTTCCATAACAAGGTCATGTTGGGGGCTGAGCCTGGCTGTAAGTTCCATAACAAGGTAATGTTGGGGGCTGAGCCTGGCTGTAAGTTCCATAACAAGGTAATGTTGGGGGCTGAGCCTGGCTGTAAGTTCCATAACAAGGTAATGTTGGGGGCTGAGCCTGGCTGTAAGTTCCATAACAAGGTCATGTTGGGGGCCGGGCGGAAGTCTTGATCAACAAGGAAGCATTTAATTTCCTCTGTATTGAGCCGAGTCCCAACACATAGCTTCACAGACGCCATGAAACACACTCCGAATATCGCTTTCCGAATGATAGAATATAGATTTCTGTATTGTGAAATCTTTCACATCTGTAAGGCAACTCTCCAAAGGGTTTCTTTATACCCTAAAATAAATTCCCCGGCAATTTGTTTAATACAGTTTGTGAGAAATGGCACACGCCGCTTTGGGCCTTCTCCTTCCCATTCATCTGTCCCTCTTTACCAGGCAATGCAACAATCAAAAAGTAACAAGATTAAAAGCGGTGCTTTCATGAGCCGAAACACATGTAGCCTAGCAACAACTGAGCTACAGTAATAAAATACAAATATGATTTATGACAAGTGGCAACCTCCGTAAAGCATGAAATCATTCCACAATCTAATTGTCATGGTGTCCATCACTAGATAAATCATACCATTCCTTAGTTATCAGAATGCAAAACATGTAACCTCCAGCTGGACCTAACTTAGGCTTTTCCTGTCAGCCTAATGCACCAACAGGCTGAGCACTGTAACAGGACTGTCCCATACCAAAACATATATATACATAAAATGCATCCATAAAATATATTTTGTGTGAAATATAAACAATATTAAAATGAATTTGTAATACATACAATTGTATGGAAATATATTATTTGGCACATTTCTGGTATGAGGTACCAGGACCACTGCATCAGAGGCAGGTGCTACAGTACCAAGTGCTCTCCACACACAATGAAATGACCTTTTAATCTGGTCTACCTGCCTCCTACTGGTCCCCTTGCTATCATGTGACCTACCTGCCCCCTACTGGTCCCCTTGCTATCATGTGATCTGCCTGCCTCCTACTGGTCCCCTTGCTATCATGTGATCTGCCTGCCTCCTACTGGTCCCCCTTGCTATCATGTGATCTGCCTGCCTCCTACTGGTCCCCTTGCTATCATGTGATCTGCCTGCCTCCTACTGGTTCCCCTTGCTATCATGTGATCTGCCTGCCTCCTACTGGTCCCCTTGCTACCATGTGACCTACCTGCCTCCTACTGGTCCCCTTGCTATCATGTGACCTACCTGCCCCCTACTGGTCCCCTTGCTATCATGTGATCTGCCTGCCTCCTACTGGTCCCCTTGCTATCATGTGATCTGCCTGCCTCCTACTGGTCCCCCTTGCTATCATGTGATCTGCCTGCCTCCTACTGGTCCCCTTGCTATCATGTGATCTGCCTGCCTCCTACTGGTTCCCCTTGCTATCATGTGATCTGCCTGCCTCCTACTGGTCCCCTTGCTACCATGTGACCTACCTGCCCCCTACTGGTCCCCTTGCTATCATGTGACCTACCTGCCCCCTACTGGTTCCCCTTGCTATCATGTGATCTGCCTGCATCCTACTGGTTCCCCTTGCTATCATGTGATCTGCCTGCCTCCTACTGGTTCCCCTTGCTATCATGTGATCTGCCTGCCTCCTACTGGTCCCCTTGCTATCATGTGATCTGCCTGCATCCTACTGGTTCCCCTTGCTATCATGTGATCTGCCTGCCTCCTACTGGTTCCCCTTGCTATCATGTGATCTGCCTGCCTCCTACTGGTCCCCTTGCTATCATGTGATCTGCCTGCCTCCTACTGGTCCCCCTTGCTATCATGTGATCTGCCTGCCTCCTACTGGTCCTACTGGTCCCCCTTGCTATCATGTGATCTGCCTGCCTCCTACTGGTCCCCTTGCTATCATGTGATCTGCCTGCATCCTACTGGTTCCCCTTGCTATCATGTGATCTGCCTGCCTCCTACTGGTTCCCCTTGCTATCATGTGATCTGCCTGCCTCCTACTGGTCCCCTTGCTATCATGTGATCTGCCTGCCTCCTACTGGTCCCCCTTGCTATCATGTGATCTGCCTGCCTCCTACTGGTCCTACTGGTCCCCCTTGCTATCATGTGATCTGCCTGCCTCCTACTGGTCCCCTTGCTATCATGTGATCTGCCTGCCTCCTACTGGTCCACTTGCTATCATGTGATCTGCCTGCCTCCTACTGGTTCCCCTTGCTATCATGTGATCTGCCTGCCTCCTACTGGTTCCCCTTGCTATCATGTGATCTGCCCCCTACTGGTCCCCTTGCTATCATGTGATCTGCCTGCCTCCTACTGGTTCCCCTTGCTATCATGTGATCTGCCTGCCTCCTACTGGTTCCCCTTGCTATCATGTGATCTGCCTGCATCCTACTGGTTCCCCTTGCTATCATGTGATCTGCCTGCCTCCTACTGGTTCCCCTTGCTATCATGTGATCTGCCTGCCTCCTACTGGTCCCCTTGCTATCATGTGATCTGCCTGCATCCTACTGGTTCCCCTTGCTATCATGTGATCTGCCTGCCTCCTACTGGTTCCCCTTGCTATCATGTGATCTGCCTGCCTCCTACTGGTCCCCTTGCTATCATGTGATCTGCCTGCCTCCTACTGGTCCCCCTTGCTATCATGTGATCTGCCTGCCTCCTACTGGTCCTACTGGTCCCCCTTGCTATCATGTGATCTGCCTGCCTCCTACTGGTCCCCTTGCTATCATGTGATCTGCCTGCATCCTACTGGTTCCCCTTGCTATCATGTGATCTGCCTGCCTCCTACTGGTTCCCCTTGCTATCATGTGATCTGCCTGCCTCCTACTGGTCCCCTTGCTATCATGTGATCTGCCTGCCTCCTACTGGTCCCCCTTGCTATCATGTGATCTGCCTGCCTCCTACTGGTCCTACTGGTCCCCCTTGCTATCATGTGATCTGCCTGCCTCCTACTGGTCCCCTTGCTATCATGTGATCTGCCTGCCTCCTACTGGTCCACTTGCTATCATGTGATCTGCCTGCCTCCTACTGGTTCCCCTTGCTATCATGTGATCTGTCTGCCTCCTACTGGTTCCCCTTGCTATCATGTGATCTGCCTGCCTCCTACTGGTTCCCCTTGCTATCATGTGATCTGCCTGCCTCCTACTGGTTCCCCTTGCTATCATGTGATCTGCCCCCTACTGGTCCCCTTGCTATCATGTGATCTGCCTGCCTCCTACTGGTTCCCCTTGCTATCATGTGATCTGCCTGCCTCCTACTGGTTCCCCTTGCTATCATGTGATCTGCCTGCCTCCTACTGGTTCCCCTTGCTATCATGTGATCTGCCTGCCTCCTACTGGTTCCCCTTGCTATCATGTGATCTGCCTGTCTCCTACTGGTTCCCCTTGCTATCATGTGATCTGCCTGTCTCCTACTGGTCCCCTTGCTATCATGTGATCTGCCTGCCTCCTACTGGTTCCCCTTGCTATCATGTGATCTGCCTGCCTCCTACTGGTTCCCCTTGCTATCATGTGATCTGCCTGCCTCCTACTGGTTCCCCTTGCTATCATGTGATCTGCCTGCCTCCTACTGGTCCCCTTGCTATCATGTGATCTGCCTGCCTCCTACTGGTTCCCCTTGCTATCATGTGATCTGCCTGCCTCCTACTGGTTCCCCTTGCTATCATGTGATCTGCCTGCATCCTACTGGTTCCCCTTGCTATCATGTGATCTTCCCCCTACTGGTCCCCTTGCTATCATGTGATCTGCCTGCCTCCTACTGGTTTCCCTTGTTATCATGTGATCTGCCTACATCCTACTGGTTCCCCTTGCTATCATGTGATCTGCCTGTCCCCTACTGGTTCCCCTTGCTATCATGTGATCTGCCTGCATCCTACTGGTTCCCCTTGCTATCATGTGATCTGCCTGCCCCCTACTGGTTCCCCTTGCTATCATGTGATCTGCCTGCATCCTACTGGTTCCCCTTGCTATCATGTGATCTGCCTGCCCCCTACTGGTTCCCCTTGCTATCATGTGATCTGCCTGGCCCCTACTGGTTCCCCTTGTTATCATGTGATCTGCCTGCCTCCTACTGGTTCCCCTTGCTATCATGTGATCTGCCTGGCCCCTACTGGTTCCCCTTGTTATCATGTGATCTGCCTGCCTCCTACTGGTTCCCCTTGCTATCATGTGGTCATTTCCTAAGAAACAATCTATGGTAGTGGTCACCAACCGGTCGATCGTGATCTCCAAGGCATTCCTAGTCAATCACCAAACACTTGTGTTTATATATATATATATTTTTAACTAGGATAAAGCTTTGCATTCCATTTTATTTGTATTCGTTTCACACTGTTGGCGGTAGGTGCACTTGATTCATCAGCCCTAGTCCTAGCAGAACGCAAAGTGTTCCCATTTTCAGCCACTTCATGTGTCTGAAGGCAGGTAGCCTAGTGGTTAGAGCGTTGGGCCATTAAGGTTGCTGGATCGAATCCCCGAACTGACAAGGTAAAAATCTGTTGTTCTGCCCCTGAACAAGGCAGTTAACCCACTGTTCCTAGGCCGTCATTGAAAATAAGAATTTGTTCTTAACTGACTTGCCTAGTTAAATAAAGGTTACATTTTTTTTTTAATTGCTCTCTATGCAGACATAGAGAGCAAATCAAGTGCACTTATAGGCCTACTGCTGGCCAATCAGATAGCTCAGATCACCATGTCTGCACAGTTTCCTGGAGCCATAGTCTGTAAAAAGAAGCCTGGAACCTACAGGAAAGATGATACTGTAAGATTTCAAAACCATGACTTAGAGAGACTCAACGAATACAGGAAAGAGCTGCTGTTTTTATGAGTAAGTTCATGTTTAAGTTGTTATTTTGCACTGTGCCAACACCTTGTTCACCACTTTATAATAAGCCAGAAAATGCACTCTCTCTGGCCACAAGAGTAACAACATGAATTGGTGCATGAAGCAGAGAAAATGCAGTGTGACTTGAGTTTCACCATCGGCTGGAAGATGTGGTCCCCTTTTCTCAGCAGAGGGAGGGAGAGTGGAGGGATGGGGAGTATGGCTGAGGCCGCCTCACCACTGCTCGCTCCCCCTCAGAGACTGACCATCAGCTGAAGGCCATCTGTCTAGTAACAAAAAAAGTGAATTATTACGCTCACTCAGCTGTGACTCACAAATAATACAACAAAGTATCTATTACCAGTGTGATCATATACCTAACATTTTTAAACAATTTCAAAATGGTCTGAGAAGAACAATATTGGCAGGACAATTCAATATGCAGTGATAATGTATTGGGCCTGTAGCCTACTGCATGAACCTCATTGCCACAGAATGTTTTTAATTAGTTAATGCAAATGCTTACGTTTTTAAGTCATTAAAATACAAATCTGAGTGGTAGATCTCGGCCTATATTTTGAATTAGAAAGCGATCTTGACTCAGAAAAGGTTAGTGACCCCTGATCTAAGGGAAACTAACGCACAACCTATTGCCACATCAAGTGTTTTAAGATGGATGTGAAGAGTCAAAAAGCCATTTGAAGAGGCTCTTGTAAAC
The DNA here is from genome assembly GCF_029448725.1 of Salvelinus fontinalis. Lineage (NCBI taxonomy): Eukaryota > Metazoa > Chordata > Actinopteri > Salmoniformes > Salmonidae > Salvelinus > Salvelinus fontinalis. The sequence goes on from NC_074668.1 coordinate 85,892,256, forward strand.
TAACTCAGAGTTTTGCAAATAAGTGTTCTGATACTTAGTTTGATATCCACATTGGTATAATTTCTGAAAAGCCCTCAATCTATTCTACATCTGACGCGTTAATTACATTTGTTGAGAATAGGCTACTTGGCCTTCCGTTCAAACCAAACAGTTAGAAAGTTTTGTAAAAAAAAATATGATTCTGTGTGCAAATGGGGTCAAGTCTCAGATAAACAGTCCCATCATAATCCTTCAATGTGTTCCTCATGTTATCAGCTCTGTGATCTGACTCAGAAGAAATCTCTTTATTCTCTTCACTATTGAAAACACCAATAACGATACATAATAAAATATGATTCAGCCTTTGAACCGCAGAGTTCACACAAAGCTCAGTGCTTTTGTTCAGCTTTTGTTCCTTTCCCTTCCATCGCCCCATTTATTGTAGTTGGCATTCCTCTGCTGAGACTTTTCTCTATTAGCCTCTCGGCCCATCCTCTGGCGGAGGACAAAGGGCCCATCCTCTGGCGGAGGACAAAGGGCCCATCCTCTGGCGGAGGACAAAGGGCCCATCCTCTGGCGGAGGACAAAGGGCCCTTCCTCTGGCGGAGGACAAAGGGCCCTTCCTCTGGCGGAGGACAAAGGGCCCTTCCTCTGGCGGAGGACAAAGGGCCCTTCCTCTGGCGGAGGACAAAGGGCCCTTCCTCTGGCGGAGGACAAAGGGCCCTTCCTCTGGCGGAGGACAAAGGGCCCTTCCTCTGGCGGAGGACAAAGGGCCCTTCCTCTGGCGGAGGACAAAGGGCCCTTCCTCTGGCAGAGGACAAAGGGCCCTTCCTCTGGCAGAGGACAAAGGGCCCTTCCTCTGGCAGAGGACAAAGGGCCCTTCCTCTGGCAGAGGACAAAGGGCCCTTCCTCTGGCAGAGGACAAAGGGCCCTTCCTCTGGCAGAGGACAAAGGGCCCTTCCTCTGGCAGAGGACAAAGGGCCCTTCCTCTGGCAGAGGACAAAGGGCCCTTCCTCTGGCAGAGGACAAAGGGCCCTTCCTCTGGCAGAGGACAAAGGGCCCTTCCTCTGGCAGAGGACAAAGGGCCCTTCCTCTGGCAGAGGACAAAGGGCCCTTCCTCTGGCAGAGGACAAAGGGCCCTTCCTCTGGCAGAGGACAAAGGGCCCTTCCTCTGGCAGAGGACAAAGGGCCCTTCCTCTGGCAGAGGACAAAGGGCCCTTCCCCTGGCAGAGGACAAAGGGCCCTTCCCCTGGCAGAGGACAAAGGGCCCTTCCCCTGGCAGAGGACAAAGGGCCCTTCCCCTGGCAGAGGACAAAGGGCCCTTCCCCTGGCAGAGGACAAAGGGCCCTTCCCGTGGCAGAGGACAAAGGGCCCTTCCCGTGGCAGAGGACAAAGAGCCCTTCTCTGGTAGAGGACAAAGAGCCCTTCTCTGGCAGAGGACAAAGAGCCCTTCTCTGGTAGAGGACAAAGAGCCCTTCTCTGGTAGAGGACAAAGAGCCCTTCTGTGGTAGAGGACAACGAGCCCTTCTCTGGTAGAGGACAAAGAGCCCTTCTCTGGTAGAGGACAAAGAGCCCTTCTCTGGTAGAGGACAAAGAGCCCTTCTCTGGCAGAGGACAAAGAGCCCATCTCTGGTAGAGGACAACGTATCTCTCCCTCTTTTTGGGCAACAAAGTATTGATTCCCTCCTAAAAGCATTTCTAAAACATGAGAACATCTGCTGCGAGGCACTCTGCAGTCTTGAGTAGGACTGGTTCCACACTGGCACAGTGAAAGAGAACGTTTCTGGATTAATACAGTAGTTTCCTTGTCGTTTCATGAAGAAAGACAAAAAGGGGAGAAGCCAGGGCTATTCCAAAACGGAGGGCGCCACAGGGCGCCGTGCCAAGGTGGCCTCTGATGTGAACAGAGGCTCTCCTCTCTCTTTGGACAAGCCTCTGAGTGGGAGTGTATTCAGCCTCTCTCGCGTTCTCTCTCTCACACACAGCCATAAGTGGGAGTGTATTAAAGTCTCTCCTTTTCACGCGCACATAATAACCCCTTAGTGACAGTGCTTTCAGGCCTTGAGCAGCCAGACAGAGAAGTCTTCCGCAGCACTCCAGGCCTCTTTCATTGATTCCAGAGGGAGTGGAGACAGAGAATCTGGGCAGAGGGAAGGAGGAGGAGAGGGGAAGTGGAGTGAGCCAGGCACTGCTGTGCTTGTGAGGTTACACCATGTGGGCCAATCAAAAAGGTGGACAGGTCATTGGGGACAGACGGTCGTCAAGACAGATAAACCTCTTCAGAGAAATTCTACAGCATGATGTCTGCTGTTATAGTGAGTCCATGCTGGCCCACTAGACACAACATTCCCCTGCACATATAAACCTCTTCAGAGAAATTCTACAGCATGATGTCTGCTGTTATAGTGAGTCCATGCTGCCCACTAGACAAAACATTCCCCTGCACATATAAACATCTTCAGGAGAGAAGCAGGTTTCCTTTAGCAGCTCATCACCTTAACAGTGAAGTTGACCAAACGCTTGTAAAATCTAATTTCCTCAACCTGCAATCTATTTGATCATACCTTTAGGGTAAGAGTGCCTTTGAATGAGGACAGACTGTTTTGGTTCATGAAGAGGTAGGTACACAGCATTAAGTGCAGATGTTACAGGGCATCTTCTCACTTGTATTGCCATATTCTTGACTCTCCCTGTTGTTCCCAAACAACCTTCAAACTAGAGGTTTCTCCTTCCAAACAAAACACTACCGAAACCTGCTCCCCCCCGCCAGCCCAAACCCACCAACCTACCCCTCTCACCAGCCCACACCCACCAACCCACCCCTCTCACCAGCCCAAACCCACCAACCCACCCCTCTCACCAGCCCAAACCCACCATCCTACCCCTCCACCAGCTCAATTTCAACAAAAAATTTGCAAAAATAGATAAGATTCTGCATCCATGGAGGTAAATACTTGTCTACATATGAAAAAAAAAATGAAAAAAAATCACATTGATTAACTCTTTGGTCCTATCACTTAATAATGGCGCTGCCTACTCCAGACACCTTGTTTATTTAATCATATGAGCAACAAATATTTCATTTTATTTGGAATGCTAAGCCAGACAAAATTAAAATGTGCATATTTAAATAATGAATGAGTTTGGGGGGCTGAAATTATGAAATATTAAAGCTTTAAACATCTCACTAAAAGCTTCACTCATACATCACTCATATAATTAAACCCAAAATGATTATCCAGTAGATTATTAAGAAAGGCTCATCCTTTGTTCAAAAATGACCTTTATACAGATTACAACTTCTAATTTCCAACTAATTGAAAAATAAATGTTTAAAGTATTGCCCTTTCTTAAACAAGCCATACAAAGCTGGTAACAATGTCAGTTTCATCCTCCAACAAATAGTATGGTTAAAGTCAAATATACTGATTAATAAATAACATTCTTCATGGATTTTTTTTTAATTATATGGCATTATATTTATTAAAGACATTATGAATAGAAACGGTGGAGTTATGTCACATATGCAGCTATTGAATATATATGGGAGTATCTGCTCAATCCAAACTTATAATTAACTGATTACAGCACTACCACAAAAATGGAGGAGGGAAGTGGAAAAGGGAGAAGGTAGGGAACTTGTTTGCCTGCCATATATTAAAGATACTAATTGGCTGAAAGGAACTGGCATAAATAGAAAAATATACCATTTTCATCTGAGGACAGAAATATTGACAGCTGTGCCATACAGGTTGTAAAGTAAATGGGAAGAGATTTGTGACGTACTGATTCCATGACACATGGTTTATGAACTGGTACAAAACACTACACTTGATTCAACACTTCGAGGTTTTCAATTTACATTATTATATAAAATTCTTGCCACCAACACACACACACACACGGGACATACAACAATCTCAGCTCTGTAAATGTTGCTGTGAAGAGGCAGAATCACTAAATCATTTATTCTAGAATTGCCCCTATGTAGCTTGTTTCTGGTCACAGGTTCATTAATGGTTAAAAAAAAATCACAACATGCATTTAAAATGAACCTTAGAAATAGCATTGTTGGGCGATCTGGAAGTCAATAAATAATACAATAATACTGGTAGGAAAGGTTTTCATCTTTAGCTCACAATCTGTAGATAATATCTGATTAGAAAGGTTAAAAAATGTAAAACATTACAGCACAACTAAAAAATATATGGAACATGGAAACCAAACGAGGATGGTCTATGGTGATAGGTGGGATGGGCTGAGGGTTGGGATAGGCTGAGGGTTGGGATTGGCTGAGGGCTGGGATTAAAGAGCTTATGTTTGGTAATGTTTTAATGTATTAATGTTTGGTAATGTTTTAATGTATTAATGTTTGGTAATGTATTAATGTTTGGTAATGTTTTAATGTTTGGTAATGTTTTATTGTTATGTGATTGCTTTATAACGTTTCGGGTAATACAAGTTATTGTGCTGTTACGGGAATAACCTGGGTGTAAATGTAATAATCTGCTGCTGTATTTGTTTGTGTTATGTTTGTGTTATCTGTGATCGTTTTGTTTGTCTTGTGTAGTTTCTTAATCATTGTAGCTAAACTGTATGTGTAAACATGTATACGCAGGGCCCAGCTTTAAAGAGACCTTGGTCTCAGTCTGTTTTCCTTGTTGAAATAAAGGTAGAATAATAGAAAAGTAAAATGTGGATGTGAAATATATGCATATGTTTCAGAAAAACTGTAAAAAATAGATGTGTGTCCTCCAGAGAGGGTTAATCATTTTAAAAGATACAGGCTGTCAAAACACCATGTTTCAGTCCAGGGGGATACATAGTCAATTGTGCAACTGAAATGTGTCAATTAACCCAACCCCTCTGAATCAGAGGGAGGGCTGCCTTTCCCACATAGTGGAGAGAGTAGTTCAAGGCTTGAAATGAGTCTGATTGCTGTCTTGCTCATCTCTTTAATATGCCATGGCTAATTTCATAACTAAGTGCCCTGCCACTGCATGCACTTGTAAGATGTATTATTCAAATGCTAGAGCCCACTGATTATAAACAAATTCATTATTACTAATAAAGAATCTTCACTGATCCAGTCAGGACCTACTCCAATGAAGAGGCACGCTAATAAGTTTCCAGTCCAATCAGCATCTTCTGAGAGACTATGGGCGGGTTTAACTCTAATGTGCTACTTTGGTTTATGTCAAAGCATTAGGTCTCCTGATTGTTGGATGGTGATCCAATTGCTGACAAATTAATTTAGCATAACATGCCTCATTACAGGCACAAACGGTTCATTGAGGGCTTTGGTTCATACATACGGATTCACACACATACAGTGTACTAGTTAGTCTAACCTAGTCCATTGCCAACTACCGTTGAAATTCATAGAATAACTTAGGTCTTTGTTCACAGCAACAAGATTAGACCTGTTCCAGATATATTCCCTTTTCACAGACCATGAACAGGCATGGCAGGGTTTTCAGGGAGAAGGTGGGCGACTGTTCATCAACTGTATAGTAACCTTTGAAAGTGTGTCAATCCTGATGGAGCATCATACATCACAAATCCTTCAATTAGGGCTGTCGCCGAAAAATACATCTTGGCTGACGAGATATGTCTTTAAAATGTGTATTTATCCATATATAGACACACCCTGTGTTTCAATAAACCAACTATATGTACTGAGCTTGTCTGATGCTTTAAGCATCCTGTTTGATTAAATAATAAAGACAAATGACTCAAGAGGGAGCCAGAGATGGAGATTAAATATTTATTTATTTTTAACTAGGCAAATGTCTGATTTTTTTTTTTTTTTAATCTCCATCTCTGGCTCGCTTTTTAGATAGCCTAACCAGAAGGAGAAGAACTGATCCAGACCAACCTGTAAGAAGTAATCAGGTATTTTATGACGCTCCCACTGGATCAGAGCATTACATTCTTCACTTTAATGCTGAGTGTTTATAGCAGTGTTTCCCACATTCGGTCCTCGGGAACACAAGGGGTGCACATTTAGTTTTTGGTCCTAACACTACACAGCTGACTCAAATGATCAAAGCTTGATGATTAGTTGAATCAGCCGAGTAGTGCTAGGGTAAAAACCAAAATGTGCACCCCTTGTGTTCCTGATGACCAAGTTTGGGAAACCCTGGATTACGGAAAGGGAGAGAGATGGAAATATTTTTCAAATACATTGAGGAACTATTGTCATTGTCAATGGATGTAAAACCAGATTTTGTTTGCTTGCTGTTTGAAGTGATGAAAAGATGACTGAGAAGCTCCACAGATCATTAGTGGTGGTGCGTCAACCCTAAAATACTATCAGATCCCCAAAGGGGCACATTTATAGACATACGTTTGTGCACAGGCCAGGTAACCTAGGCCTACTTCTTTACGTAATCAGGTGTCTGTCCTTACTCAAGATTGATAGACGCGCTCCAAACAAAAGACAATGAATAACAAAACGTGTAAATGAAACTTCATTCTCACAATTGTAGCGTGGGTTGAGAGCTCTGCAAACAAGGTGTCCACTCCAACGAGAACGGTAAAGGACTGGAATAATAATATATTGAATGCATTAACAGAAATGACCATAACCAAACCAACATTGTAGATTAGAAACGATGGGATTTAACGGTATATGTAGGCTACTACTGGTAATTGATGTAACGGGGAATTGATAGACACTAACAAGCAAAGGGAAAACAATTCAAACAACATTATGGAACAATGAAGGAGCACAAAATGAAGGCAGAGCGCGCGCTCTGGGGAGATGTGTCTTGTGCATCTTATCCACACTCTTTCTTGGACTGTGGGAACCGCTCCTCAATGGATTTGTCCACTGAGACAGGCAGAAACCAGACAGGTGTCTTGTGTGCCATGAAGGAAAATAACATCGATTTGCAACTGCTCAACTAA
>NC_074668.1:85904146-85982773 GCF_029448725.1 Salvelinus fontinalis
CACGGAAAAAAGTACTGGAGAAAAGTAGGCTGGCTAAACGGAAAAAAGTACTGGAGAAAAGTAGGCTGACTACACGGAAAAAGGTACTGGTGAGAAGTAGCTACACATCAGTCAGAGCCTGTTGATAGAATGCCTGTTTCTGAGTTCTCATCCTAGTGGAGAAGTGCAACTGAAGGAGATAACTAGCAAGTTATCTAAGTAAGTTGCTGAGTTAATAAGGTGACAGGGCATCATATTGTGTTAGCTTTCTGCTGTGTTTGAGAAGTCAAAGTCCTTTGGATGAGTTATCTTGATTTTATTGTGTATTTTCTCCTCTCTGTTCTTGGCCCGTCTGCTCCTCTCCTATCTTCTCTGAGCAGAGCAGGCCTGTTGTCCTAGTGTGTACACACGCTGTTCCAGAGCCAATACTGTTCTTCCTTCTGTTACACTGTTACCCCCCCCCCCCCCTATACCCCTGCCAATTTAGCGCAGCAGGGGGAAGATTTTGCGTGCAATTTGACATTGAAGCTTACTTGTGGGTTCAGTGGAAAAGATAGTTTTAGACCTGCTCCTAATGATTAAACGCCAGCATGTCTAAGGTGTGGTATTGAACGCACCCTCCATTTAGTCATTTGTCAACACAAACACTGGCCTGTCTATCACCTCACTCAACCGAAAGAACAGAACACCAACAGCTGTCTGGCAAACTTTCATAACCTCAGACCTGTCACAGTTCATCTCTGTGATTTGTGAAGAGCTGTGGACAAACTAATATGCCAGGGCTCCACATCTGCATGCGTTGATGAGATTTGACACAAACCCAGTGGAAAAGAATCAGCCACCAAAACATTCACAAAGCCCAAATCAATACGAGTGAATCGAAACAAGCAAACAAACTTGTTCTCATTCAAGAGAAACAATGTTGCTAAAAGGCCTCGGAGGGATGGACTGTCAAAACTTTCTAAAAAGAAAAAGTGTCAAACTTTACCAGAGGCTAAAATGTTAAGTAAAAAAAAAAAGTCATTTCAAATGCTTTCTGAGCCTGAAGAGAAACAGCTTACTACCTCAAACTCAAAGGGCAAGGTGTGGGATGTGGATATGGATGGCTCCCGAGTGGCACAACGGTCTAAGGCACAGCATCTCAGTGCTAGAGGCGTCACCACAGACACGCTGGTTCGATTCCAGGCTGTATCACAACCGGCCATGATTGTGAGGCCCATAGGGCGGCACACAATTGGCCCAGCGTCGTTCGGGTTTGGCCGGTGTAGGCCGTCATTGTAAATAAGAATTTGTTCTTAAATGACTTGCCTAGTTAAATAAAAGGTTAAAAATATATATTAGAATAATCTAAACATACACCCAGATCTGGTACAGTATTCTCATTGGCAGAACTATGGGAAAAAATTGTCACATGCTCTGAATACAAAAGGTGTACCGTGAAATGCTTACTTACAAGCACTTAACCAACAACGCAGTTCAAGAAATAGAGTTAAGAAAATATTTACTAAATAAAATTAAAACATTTTATAATAATAATCCAAAAGTAACAAGAAAATGACATAATATGGGGTACAGGTACCGAGATAATGTGCAGGGGTACAGGTTAGTTGAGGTCATTTGTAAAGTGACTACGCATAGATAATAAACAGCTAGTAGCAGCAGTGTAGAAAAGGGGAGGGGGGGGGTATTTGAGTACAGATCGTTGACAGTAAGTAGCTTTCTGTAGGTTGCGTTGGATAAGGGTCAAATAAGTCTGGCAGCCTCAACAGAAAGTATAGCTCAGCACTCAGGAGCAGTCTCTCTAAATACAAGATCAGTTCTGTCAAATGGAGTGTAAAAAAGACCTTACGACTATTGGCTACCTTTGCCCTACAGACCTGAAACTAATCCCCAGGATCTTATTCGGAAGACAGAAAAAACAAAGGAATGTGCAGAAAAATACATTGCAAAACTTAGTGGAAGATTTCCACAAGTGGCCGTGGTCTGGATTAGATTCAGCTATTGTTCCCTTTCCAAAAGGCCTCATGCTGACTCACTCTCACACAGCTGTTGGACCACTTGATACATTTCACTGTTTCAGCACAATCCTCCTCCTGGGTTTTGGAGTAAGCAGCCATTACAAACACAACGGTATATAAGTGTGTAGACTCTGCTGGACTGTAGGGTGGGCTTCTTTTTGTGTTCTGTAGTCAGTTACAACCACTGTAGTTCTCATAATAACAGTGTAATATGATGAGGGTGTGGGAAGAGAGTTCCCTGTTACACCCATGGAGAAGCTGGCTCACAAGACTAATGCTGTCAGTTCAGTAGGAACATGCTGGTCCATTTTTTAGGTTACAGGCAGTATCACCTCATGTTTCACACAGACAAATCAAAGTTTATTTGTCACGTGCGCCGAATACAACTTTACAGTGAAATAAATGCATTCTTACAAGCATAGAGTTCAGAACCAATTTTCTTTTGGTATGAAAGATCGCAACCAACTATATGTTGGTATGAAAGATCGCAACCAATAATATTTTGGTATCTTTTCTGTAAGACATCACAAATATCAATCAATTCCAAATCGACCTCCAGCCCCCATGAACGTGTGTAGGTCTAAAAGGATTGATTAAGGGTAACTATGATATCAACTGAATCATTCAGGAAGCTCAGGTCAACATGCAGGGTCTAGAAGTGGGGCCTAGGGCCTTGGAATTGGACAGACAATGGTGATCTGCAATGTGTAAATACTTCTCACTTTACAGACAATTTCTTGGGGCACATTTTGTAACTCCAGGCATTTGCACTGGTTCATCCTGCAACGTACTGCTACCCCCCCATCGCAATTCTAGGTCCCTTCAGCCCTGCAAGCACAACGGTATGCAACATGGCCAACACAGTGATCAGTCAAATGGCAATCGTGTTTTCTAGAAACGATGGGTGGCCGTCTGCGCTATTTAAAGGTTCTTTATATCCAATAGTGTCTGTTACAGGTCTGGAGGTTCTTTATATCCAATAGTGTCTGTTACAGGTCTGGAGATTCTTTATATCCAATAGTGTCTGTTACGGGTCTGGAGGTTCTTTATATCCAATAGTGTCTGTTACGGGTCTGGAGGTTCTTTATATCCAATAGTGTCTGTTACAGGTCTGGAGGTTCTTTATATCCAATAGTGTCTGTTACAGGTCTGGAGGTTCTTTATATCCAATAGTGTCTGTTACAGGTCTGGAGGTTCTTTATATCCAATAGTGTCTGTTACAGGCCTGGAGGTTCTTTATATTCAATAGTGTCTGTTACAGGTCTGGAGGTTCTTTATATCCAATAGTGTCTGTTACAGGTCTGGAGGTTCTTTATATCCAATAGTGTCTGTTACAGGTCTGGAGGTTCTTTATATCCAATAGTGTCTGTTACAGGTCTGGAGGTTCTTTATATCCAATAGTGTCTGTAACCGGTCTGAAGGTTCTTTATATCCAATAGTGTCTGTTACAGGTCTGGAGGTTCTTTATATCCAATAGTGTCTGTTACAGGTCTGGAGGTTCTTTATATCCAATAGTGTCTGTTACGGGTCTGGAGGTTCTTTATATCCAATAGTGTCTGTTACGGGTCTGGAGGTTCTTTATATCCAATAGTGTCTGTTCCAGGTCTGGAGGTTCTTTATATCCAATAGTGTCTGTTACAGGTCTGGAGATTCTTCATATCCAATAGTGTCTGTTACAGGTCTGGAGGTTCTTGATATCCAATAGTGTCTGTTACAGGTCTGGAGGTTCTTTATATCCAATAGTGTCTGTTACAGGTCTGGAGGTTCTTTATATCCAATAGTGTCTGTTACAGGTCTGGAGGTTCTTGATATCCAATAGTGTCTGTTACAGGTCTGGAGGTTTCAAAATAAGAATAGCAGGAATCCTGTTTTCTAGACATGACCACCTGCTGCCTTTTAAATCAGTGTGCAGTTCCATCTCCCACAGGGGAAATTAATGCTTTTCTCAAGTTACGTTCATTATTCTGGTTTTTTACTAGGCTAAACGTTGGCCTGCAGCTCATCACCATGACCTCCGTGTTTCCCGTCTCTGCAAACATGTGAGACAGGTCCACTGTGATTTAAATTGAATGGAATTCCTGAATTCCTTTTCTAGGGACTGTGCCACAAACTTGGACAATAAACAGCTCTTGGCTTTGTGCCTTTCTCATGTTAATTAGCCTACTGTGGGGAGAAGGGGCTGTCGCTGCCAAATATCCACACAACTCTTCCTGAACGGAGTAGAATCATAATACTACTGTACTACCCTGCAGGCTGTATAGGATAAAGCAGGTATAGCCTAAGGAATACTTCCCTCATGCCCTTAACGTAACATACAGCCACTTCCACAAATAAATAGTGGGCCTACTGGCCTAACCTGTAAAACAACTAAATATTAACGTAACATACAGCCACTTCCACAAAATAAATAGTGGGCCTACTGGCCTAACCTGTAAAACAACTAAATATTAACGTAACATACAGCCACTTCCACAAATAAGTAGTGGGCCTACTGGCCTAACCTGTACAACTACTAAATATTATTGGTATAGTCAACATTAGGCTACTATAAAGCACATACAGTATTTAACACATGTTTGTGTGTGTGTATATATATATATATATATATATATATATATATATATATATATATAAATAATACATACATTTTAGAGTGTCTTTTAGAGTGCACGCATAGGCAGATATGACATAACATCCGTGTGGAATTGTGTCACCCTAGAACACGTAAAGGCACGACAGTCCCCTGACAGATATTGTAATGTTGCCTATGAAAGGTTCTCGCACTCTGTACAGTCGGTGCCATCTGCATCTTGCAGTTGTCTCAACTTGCCTTGTCTATAACAGGCGCCTACAAGCCAATGACGCAATAAAACAATAAATGCGGTTCGAGAGGACATTGATCGATATTGCTGAGGCGCAATGGCTCTGAAGTGCCGACTGATAGATTCTAAACAATGCTAACTTTGTTGCACAGATTTACACACGACACCATGCCCTCCATAGGGAGAACATTTGGCGCTATTGGGCGCTTGTGTCGTGGGTGTATGTTCCAACATCCTTTCTCAAATCCCCACTCCCCTGCCCACGAACAGTTGGATAAACGAACATGCTTCAATTGGCAACTTTTGTTTTAAGAATTTGTCAATAAGACAATGATTAACAACATGATTTTGACAAACGGGCTTGATGTAGCCAAACCCTGATTAGCATGGGTTGTTAGGCTTTTGTTTGGGAAGCTGGAAACTTTGTAACAGGAAAACTTGGCTGATATCATTTGAGCGATATCAGTTGAATCCGATATAGCAGGCTACACTGTACTTTACTAAAAATGAAAGTGTAATTCACAAAAAGTTCTGATTCAACTTACTGTGAGCGTAACTTCATGCTTTTTCAGTCGGTACTTGAGACTCTTCATTGCTGCTGTTTACCTGGTGATGTTGAAGTTGTAAATCTTATTATTCAACATTTATAATTTAAGATGTTGACAAACGTTTCATTTCTAAACGAAACAACTTTTTCTCCGCTGAGTACCGTACGACTTTCACCTGACTCAAACCAACTAGAGCTGCTAAATTGACAACCAAATAAACCAATGAGAATACAATGTGTCCCGTACCCGTTGGGTTGTAACCAATAAGTCGTAACTGAAGGAGGGACTTCCTTGTTAGCTAGGGCAGCCGTACTTTTGGAGTTGATGGGAAAACCCACTGGACAACCTACGTTTCTGTGCTGATGTGACGTCAGGTTTACCTGGCTGAAAGAGGGAAATGGCGGGACGTGCAGGCCTAGCTTTGCCTTTTCCGAACCTGGCTTGCCTACAGCTATTCATAAATAGATTATTAGATTTATGATCCACACTAGAGCTCATATATCCCACTCACATATTAATTCCTGAAGACATTCCTAGGTCTACTTATTTTTTTGTAATACTGGAATGTTACAAATATGAAAATTACAAAATGATGACTAGGGGCTCTGTTTTTAAACATTACTTAATACATGACTGAATTCATGACTGAATACATGATTGAATACATTACTTAATACATGATTGAATACATTACTTAATACATGACTGAATACATTACTTAATACATGACTGAATACATGACTGAGTACATGACTGAATACATGACTGAATACATGACCGAATGCATGACCGAATGCATGACTGAATTCATACCAAACAAGTGTTGTGCTCATGGAACTGCATTAGACACCATGAGAAACTATGAGCTCATTTATACATTTACTATAAATAATATAATGCATTCAGTTGTGCAACTGACGAGGTATCCCCCTTTTCCTTTTTTGTACTTAATATTGTACAGACCTTAAGCCAACACCTAGCAACCTGGTCAAGAGGTTCGGACCTCTGGGCGTAACGTTTAAGGTGTTGGCTTGACATTCGCTGGACCAGGGTTTAAGTCTACCCCCCGGATTTGATGCATTGGTGTCATAAGTGGGATGGCACCAATGAGGCCATGGAATAGGTGTGTACATGTGAAGGACTTAGTGCAGAGAAGCGTGGGGACATTTTCTCTCTCCCGGAGGAAGGGGGTGATGTAGCAACCTTAACCCAACACCTAGCGACATCGTCAAGGGTTTCCAACCTCTAATTTGTTTGTTACGGTGTTGACTTGACAGTCGCTGGACCGGGGTTTGAGTGCTCATGGTTTATACACATTATACACTGAGTGTACAAAACATTAGGAACACCTGCTCTTCCATGACATAGGCTGACCAGGTGAAATCTATGATCCCTTATTGATGTGACTTGTTAAATCCACTTGAATCAGTGTAGATGAAGGGGAGGAGACGGGTTAAAGAAGGATTCTTAAGCCTTGAGACAATTAACACATGTATTGGTGTGCGTGTGCCATTCAGAGGGTGAATGAGCAAGACAAAATATTTAGGTGTCTTTGAACAGGGTATGGTAGTAGGTGCCAGGTCCACCAGTTTGAGTCCGTCAAGAACTGCAACGCTGCTGGGTTTTTCACAGTTTCCCGTGTATCAAAAATGGTTCACCATCCAAAGGCCATCTTGCCAACTTGACACAACTGTGGGAAGCATTGGAGTCAACATCCCCATGGAACGCTTTCGACACCTTGCAGAGTCCATGCCCTGACAAATTCTGAGGGCCAAAGAGGTGCAACACGATATTAGGAACGTCTTTCTAACATTTGGTATACTCAGTGTGAATAGACTAATGCATATTTTCAGGGTTAATGTATGTTAGGAGAGGAATTTACTCAACAGTTGTAGATTTGAAAACTGAACTGGTTGGGCAGGAGGAGGTACAATACTAAACACAGTCTCATCAAAATTGTTCTAATAAAATATATTGGAATGTTGCCTAGTAATGTACGCTGTCAATGTGGAATCAATTAAGCAGACAGTTATTTTCTGTGGGACGGCTCAACTCAACCAAGTCTAAAAAGAGAAAGATTGCCCCCTTCTGGGCAATTATTTTCACAATTTAAAATAATTGATTGGTTATTGATAACAACATAAGACATAACATAATTAAAATCTGCGCTGTAATTGAAACTGTAGGCATCAGCACACTTGCTTGTTTACTTTTTGCTCAAGAAGAGGAAATACTTACGTGTTTCATGGAAACAAGAAAAAGTGCATAGTTTATGAATACTTTTCATAGTGAGATTCATCTTTTTTGTTGGAATAATAAATACAACTTTTAAAGTCCCAGCTCCCACCTCCTACCTTGAAATACCTCCCAAAGAATGTCTTGCTCCGACACGTCAATACACTGAACATAAAGGGCACACTTCTGTCTTATATAAAGGCTCTATATAATGTCTTTCATTCACGTGAAATTCTACAGGTCGGCTCAGAGTGTATGTACAGTATGTTGCATTGGAGGCTGCCGAGGGGAGGACGGCTCATTATAATGGCTGGAACAGAGCGAATGGAATGACATCAAACACATGGCTTTGATGTATTTGACATCATTCCACTTATTGAACTCCAGCCATTACCACGAGCCCGTCTTCCCCAATTAAGGTGCCACCAACCTGTGGTATGTCGACAGGATGTTTTTTTCTTTTTACTATAGCTCTCAAAGTCTCCATAGCAACAGCGTTGCCATGGATTCCCCGTAGTACTGCATTTACTGGCAACGCTGTGTCCTGCACCTGTGTGATTGAAGCCAGAGAAAACTCATCTTCCTCTAAAGAGCCTTTGTATTGTCAAGATGTTATACAAGGTCAACAGACATCGCTGATTGTCAATAGCAGAGCTGACCATTTATGGGCATAGGTTCCTGTTCGCACACAACAACATTATGTCCATGGCACACTGTACAGCCAAGACTGGATATATAAGCCACTGCTTCTACAAAGGTACATTTTGTTAGCCTGACTACTCAACCTACACTGAACAAAATTATAAATGCAACATGTAAAGTGTTGGTCCCAAGTTTCATGAGCTGAAATAAAAGATCCCAGAAATTTTCCATATGCTCAAAAAGCTTATTTCTCTCAAATGTTGTGCACAAATTTGTTTGCATCCCTGTTAGTCAGCATTTCTCCTTTGCCAAGATAATCCATCCACCTGACAGGTGTGGCATATTAAGAAACTGGTTAAACAGCATGATCATTACACAGGTGCACCTTGTGCTGGGGACAATAAAAAGCCACTCCAAAATGTGAAGATTTGTCACACAACACAATGCCACCGATGTCTCAAGTTTTTAGGGAGCAAGCAATTGGAATGCTGACTGCAGAAATGTCCACCAGAGCTGTTGCCTGACAATTGAATGTTCATTTCTCTACCATAAACCACCTCCAAAGTCATTGTAGAGAATTTGGCAGTGCGTCGAACCAGCCTCACAACCGCAGACCATGTGTAACCATGCCTGCCCAGGACCTCCACATACGGCTTCTTCACCTGCAGGATTGTCTGAGATCAGCCACCTGGACAGTTGATGAAACTGTGGTTTTGCACAACCAAAGAAGTTCTACACAAACTGTCAGAAACCGTCTCAGGGAATCAATTATGCATGCTCGTCGTTCTCACCAGGGTCTTGGCTTGACTGCAGTTTGGCGTTGTACCAGACTTCAGTGGACAAATGCTCACCTTCGATGGCCACTGGCACTCGGGAGAAGTGTGCTCTTCACGGATGAATCCCGATTTCTACTGTGCTGGGCAGATGACAGGCGTCGTGTGGTGATAAAGAATTTTGTGATCAATTTACATACATTTAAATTATCCTAATCGGTCTGCAACCCAGAGTGTGTACAGTTCTGGTTTAAATGAAACAGACAGAATTCCCAGTTCACAATTAGTCAAACCCAGTTTTATTCACGAGAGCTCTACCGTTCATATACAAAGATGTTCCTTTTATAACATACTTCTAACCTATGCACACACATACACACTAACATTAGGAGCGCTATCTTCTTCTCTACAATTCTCACCACAGTTTCCCAGCTGACAGTTCAAGTCCCCCCCAGATAGAGGAAACCTGGAGGGGTGTTCCCTGTCCTATCGTACATTCCCAGAGTTCCGGGTCGGTTCAACCATATTTTAATTGTTTCTAGGTGTTTTCTTAAGCAGACACACATTTCTCTCTCTCCCAGTCTAACCTAGTTGGACGTATGTTTAATATTTTTAATTACTCCTTATCCATGCTACATAACCTCCAATCCCTAATGATTAACTTTCCGGGTAGAATTATTTAATCATTTATATTTAAACCTTATAAACTCTTTTATCATGTGGGCGAGTGGTTTTCTGATGTCAACGTTGTGAACAGAATGCCCCGCGGTGGCACTGGGGTTATGATATGGGCAGGCATAAGCTATAGAAACAAACACAATTGCATTTTATCGATGGCAATTTGAATGCACAGAGATACCGTGATGAGATCCTGAGGCCCATTGTCGTGCCAGTCATCCGCTTCCATCACCTCATGTTTCAGCATGATAATCCACAGCCCCATGTCGCAAGGATCTGTACACAATTCCTGGAAGCTCAAAATGTCCCAGTTCTTCCATGGCCTGCATACTCACCTGACATGTCATGCATTGAGCATGTTTGGGATGCTCTGGATCGACGTGTACACCAGCGTGTTCCAGTTCTCGCCAATATCCAAAACGTCGCAAGGCCATTGAAAAGGAGCGGGACAACATTCCACAATCAACAGCCTGATCAACTCGATGTGAAGGAGATGTATCACGCTGCATGAAGTAAATGATGGTCATATATGATACTGTCTGGTTTTCTGATCCACGCCCCTAAGTATCCAACAGATGCATATCTGTATTCCCAGTCATGTGAAAACCATAGATTAGGGCCTAATGAATGTATTTCAATTGACTGATTTCCTTCTATGAACTTTGAAATTGTTGCATGTTGCGTTTATATTTGATCTGAGACTGCTATCATTGAAGTAGTTTGTGGTGACGAGGGCAGGAAGGGCGTTAAACAAAAGAAAGTAATCAGCGATTGGATCGTCTCTAACCAGTCAGAATATCAAAGCCAAGGACAAATTTTTAAACCGCTGCTTTACCCAGGAGTGTTCTAATTCTGTCTCAGACGGGCCCGAATGTGTTCACGTTCGGTGAAGGGTGCAGAGAAGAAACTAATGTCCATGGACGTGCTTCTACACCTGCATTACTAGCTGTTTGGGGTTTTAGGCTGGGTTTCTGTACAGCACTTCGAGATATTAGCTGATGTACGAAGGGCTATATAAAATAAACTTGATTGATTGATTGATTGATTGACGTGGTGTAGCATTTGGCCAGAGAAAGGATTGTGGGTAGCCAGGCAAATATGTTGTGCTAGTCACTGAGTGTCTTCAACATATTTCATTTTTGGGGGGGGGGTTTAGTCTAAAACTTTAATATTCTTCCAGAAATTCTGCCTCCTAGTCTGAAGAGTAAGATAACCGTCATGTCATTTTGAGTTTTTATTAATTGAGCTCATTATATCCTCTGATCAGGCTGGGTCTAGCTTTTTAAACTTAAACTCTCATCGTTTTTTTTACACATAATTAAATATTCTAACCCTTTATGACGCCAATATATACTGCTTCACAAATTATAGCAATTTAAGCTTGCTCACATGTGCTAATGCAGTTATTCATAAGTAAATGTCTGACTTAAATGAGGTTAGCCGAAACCACGCCCCGTTTATCTTAGGGGCGTATTCCAATAGCATAAGTCCGAGTCATTGGTCAACAGCATGAGAGTGGTGATTGGATGCCTTCAAAAAGTTCCAGTTACTGTTGCTAACAAACGCCTCGTCAATGCTTCATGATTAAAAAACTAGTTGTTAGCTGGTATGCTCATACATTTTTTTTGTGACCTATGTAGTTATGCAGTGGTGTAAAGTACTTAGGTAAAAATACTTTAAATTATTACTTAAGTTCTTTTTGGGTATATACTATTTATATTTTTGACAACTTTTACTTTTACTTCACTACATTCCTAAAGAAAAGATTGTCGTTTTTACTCCATACATTTTCCCCGACACCCAGAAGTACTCCAATTCACACTTATTGTAACAGTCCTGACCTGTTTTATGTTGTTTTTATGTGTTTATGGTCAGGGCATGTGTTTTGGGTGGGCAGTCTATGTTATCTGTTTCTATGTTGGTTTTGGGTTACCTGGTATGGCTCTTGATTAGAGGCAGGTGGTTTGCATTTTCCTCTAATCAAGAGTCATATTTAGGTAGGGCATTCTCACTGTTTGTTTGTGGGTGATTGTCTCCTGTGTTTGTGTCTGCGCACCACACGGGATTGTTTCGGTTGTATTTCGTTTTGATGTAGTCTGTTTCCTGCTCGTGTGTTCTTCCTGTCGTTATGTAAGTTCCATGTTCAGGTTTCGTCTACGTTGTCCGTTTGTTATTTTGTATCATTTCTAAAGTATAGTTCGTGTCAGTGTTCGTTTTGTTCAATAAATTCATTATGTCATCACACCTCGCTGCGCATTGGTCTACCGATCCTTCTCTCCTCACCTCATCCGAGGATGAGGAGAGCGTCACCCGTTACACTTATCAAGAGAACATCCCTGGTCATCTCGACTGCCTCTGATCTGGCGGACTCACTAAACACAAATTCTTTATTTGTAAATGATGTCTGAGTGTTGGAGTGTGCCCCTGGCTATCTGTCAATAAAAAATGTAATTGTGCCGTCTGGTTTGCTTAATATAAGGAATTTGAAATGGTTTATATTTTTACTTTTGATGCTTAAGTACATTTTAGCAATTCCATTTACTTTTGACACTAAAGTATACTTTTACTGAAGTAGTATTTTACTGGGTGACTTTCACTTTTACTTGAGTCATTTTCTATTAAGGTATCTTTACTTTTACTCAAGTATGACAATTGAGTACTTTTTCCACCACTGTAGTTATGTCAATTAATATAACTGTTGACAACATTTATTTTTAAATTCAAAGAGTTGGTTACCTCCTGGGTACGAGTACCATGTCTATTCCTACGAGGAGAGGCTCACACAAATGGACCACTGTGCTTTGGAGGTATCCTTTTGAATGGCCATCGAAGGAGTAAGTCAGTTTAACGAGTGGCTAAAGAAGACACAAAAGTCAGGAGTCACTTGAAGGGTCGCTGTCACAAAACCAAGTAAAGGACAGCGTGTGCTTTTTAAGGTAAGGCCAAATCAGCAACACTGTTGGGGCCACACCCAGTGACTCTCTCTCTCTCTCTCTCAGGATTTGTTTGTTTGTTTAGTCTCTTGGTATATATTGTCTCCTACACTATCCCTGTAAATAGTTTTGCTGTTTTATAGACATGAGAAGAATAAACTCCATCTATTTTGTTCAGGCTCATTATAGGTGTCAACACAATGTGGCTGTCAAATCCCAAACAGCCAATGACAGAAGACTGTCCAAGAACATCTGCAAGGCAAAGATGACCTGTACCCTGATGACATGTGCCGACAAGACCGGAAGATTGAGCAGGTGGGTCAGAGATTCTGTCTAATAAGCCTGTTTGTTAATCCAGTTAATCCAATCCACTCATTTTGACACAGTTTTGTGTGTGGCTGGTTGGTCCCAGGAGCAAAAACACCCTCATCTTCCAGAATATTGTTTGTGGCAGACGCCCTCAGGCACAGGGATGTGGGGGCCAAAGCCATAGAGACACTGACCCAACTCTTTGACATCTGGCACTCCCCCCTCATGTGCACTGACGGTCCCGAAGAACGACCTGCAGATAGAGTACAGAGAGGACTACATCTTCACCTCTGCAAACAGATCCCTCTGTCCAGACCTCCAGTTCGGCTATAGGTAAATTCATATGATTTAACAAAGTGCCTAAGAAACTTGGTGATATTTTTAGAATTCAGGACAGGTTGAGGAGTGTTCTCAGCCCCAGATAGGCAGGTTGAGGAGTGCTCTCAGCCCTAGAGAGGCAGGTTGAGGAGTGCTCTCAGCCCTAGAGGGGCAGGTTGAGGAGTGCTCTCAGCCCTAGAGGGGCAGGTTGAGGAGTGCTCTCAGCCCTAGAGAGGCAGGTTGAGGAGTGCTCTCAGCCCTAGAGAGGCAGGTTGAGGAGTGCTCTCAGCCCTAGAGAGGCAGGTTGAGGAGTGCTCTCAGCCCCAGAGAGGCAGGTTGAGGAGTGCTCTCAGCCCTAGAGAGGCAGGTTGAGGAGTGCTCTCAGCCCTAGAGAGGCAGGTTGAGGAGTGCTCTCAGCCGCAGGTTGAGGAGTGCTCTCAGCCCCAGGTTGAGGAGTGCTCTCAGCCCCAGGTTGAGGAGTGCTCTCAGCCCTAGAGAGACAGGTTGAGGAGTGCTCTCAGCCCCAGGTTGAGGAGTCCTCTCAGCCCCAGGGTGAGGAGTGCTCTCAGCCCCAGGGTGAGGAGTGCTCTCAGCCCCAGGTTGAGGAGTGCTCTCAGCCCCAGGTTGAAGAGTGCTCTCTGCCCTAGAGAGACAGGTTGAGGAGTGCTCTCTGCCCTAGGTTGAGGAGTGCTCTCAGCCCCAGGTTGAGGAGTGCTCTCAGCCCCAGGTTGAGGAGTGCTCTCAGCCCCAGGGTGAGGAGTGCTCTCAGCCCCAGGTTGAGGAGTGCTCTCAGCCCCAGGTTGAGGAGTGCTCTCAGCCCCAGGGTGAGGAGTGCTCTCAGCCCCAGGTTGAGGAGTGCTCTCAGCCCCAGGGCGAGGAGTGCTCTCAGCCCCAGGGTGAGGAGTGCTCTCAGCCCCAGGGTGAGGAGTGCTCTCAGCCCCAGGGTGAGGAGTGCTCTCAGCCCCAGGGTGAGGAGTGTAATCGTAGGTGCGGCGAGATATACGCCAAGGTTGAGAAATCTTCTGAAGGAACCCTTCTGGTGGATATCTGCTCCCCCCGCTGATGAAGCGTGTCCATCAGACCAGACACAGTGGGGAGCTCTGCTTCACTGATTCCTCTGGGAACACAGACAGAGAAAACTGCTGTTTTTCTTCCCCTTAGCCACAGCTGTGCTGGCGGTCTCCCCCTTGGGGTCATCCTGACTCCGTCTGACGATGAGGCCACAATCTTTGAGGGCCTTAAACTGTCTAAGGACATACTGAGGGAGGAGGCCTTTGCAGGGAGAAGTCAGGCTGGTCCTTGCCTCATCATTACAGATGGCTGCAAGACAGAGAGGGGAGCATTAGGGAGGGCATTTCCAGGGGCCAAACTTAGCCTCTGCACCTTTCACTTACTCCAGGCAGTGTGGAGGTGGCTGTGGAGCAAGGAGAGTGGAGTAGACCTAAGAGACAGGCAGACCCTCTTCACTGTCTTCAAAGACATCATGTACGCCAGGGAAAATGATGGTTGAGCCCCTCTGTCAGAGATCATGTACGCCAGGGAAGAGATGGTTGAGCCCCTCTGTCAGAGATCATGTACACCAGGGAAGAGATGGTTGAGCCCCTCTGTCAGAGATCATGTATGCGAGGGAAGAGATGGTTGAGCCCCTCTGTCAGAGATCATGTACACCAGGGAAGAGATGGTTGAGCCCCTCTGTCAGAGATCATGTACGCCAGGGAAGAGATGGTTGAGCCCCTCTGTCAGAGATCATGTACACCAGGGAAGAGATGGTTGAGCCCCTCTGTCAGAGATCATGTACACCAGGGAAGAGATGGTTGAGCCCCTCTGTCAGAGATCATGTACGCCAGGGAAGAGATGGTTGAGCCCCTCTGTCAGAGATCATGTACACCAGGGAAGAGATGGTTGAGCCCCTCTGTCAGAGATCATGTACGCCAGGGAAGAGATGGTTGAGCCCCTCTGTCAGAGATCATGTACACCAGGGAAGAGATGGTTGAGCCCCTCTGTCAGCAGGGGAAAAAAACAGTTGTAGCCAGGTTAGTTTTGTATAACAGTATAATGAGGTGCAATCATTAAATGCTTTATTCTCAGTAACTTTTTTATAATAAAACCTGGAGTTGCTGATTGGTTTTTGTATTTTCTAATTCACGTTTGCCCAGTCCTTCTTTGGGACATGTTTTTATTTGGAATACATTTTCCTTTATATTTTGTCACCAATATGGGATCCCAAGTGGCACAGCGGTCTAAGGCACTGCATCTCTATGCTAGAGGCGTCACCACAGACCTTGGTTCGATTCCAGGATGAATCACAACCGGCGGTGAATGGGAGTCCCATAGGGCGGCGCACAATTGACCCAGCGTCTTCCAGGTTTGGCCGGTGTAGGCCGTCATTGTAAACAAGAATTTGTTCTTAACTGACTTGCCGAGTTAAATAAATAAAATAAAAATTATAATAGTACAAGACATTATTCAATGACATAGTTGACCTTAATTACATTACAATTCACTGCCTACTTTGATCGACTGTTCAGACATCCAGAGTGTTGGGTAGGAGGAGCTGCCAGTCATAATAAAATCCAACTGTTAGATGCTACCACCCCCTCCAGATCAAAACCAAACATGGATGTCAATGTTTGCACACACTTCATTCTTCTTCCTGACGTGGGAAAAGCGTCATCAGACCAGATTGTCTTTAGACCAGGCTGTTCTCAGACCAGGGTGTTCTCAAACCAGGCTGTTCTCAGACCAGGGTATCCTCAGACCAGGGTATCCTCAGACCAGGCTGTTCTCAGACCCGGGTGTCCTCAGACCAGGGTGTCCTCAGACCAGGCTGTTCTCAGACCAGGGTGTTCTCAGACCAGGGTGTTCTCAGACCAGGGTGTTCTCAGACCAGGGTGTTCTCAGACCAGGGTGTTCTCAAACTCGGTCCTGGGGCCCCAGCAATGGGTGCACTTTTTGTTTTAGCACTATAGAGCTGATACAAATAACCAACTCATCATCAAGCTATGCTTATTTGAAACAGCTGTGTAGTGCTAGGGGTCACAAACCAAACGTGCACCCAGAGGGGGCCCCAGGACCCAGTTTGAGAAACCCTGCCTAAGACCACAGTAGGCTACACCTACAGTGTGAAATGGTTATTCACTCACCACTTCCTTTCTGATTTTCCTCGGGCCTGTCATTGCTGCCTGTCATTGCTGCCTGTCATTGCTGCCTGTCATTGCTGCCTCATCAGTACTCATCTTCGTGTATGCCAATCGTCAAATCTGACAAGCAAAACAGAGTAATATTCAATTCATTGTTAGCATAAATAAGTACAGTCCAATGACTTGCACGTTTAATTAACACCTGGATTTGATGAATCCTTTCTACAGTCAATGTCTTCTCAGGTTGTGCTTTTGCTTAACCAGTTATTTTACATTAGTGCAGAATCCATTGACACCAGTGGAGGCTGGAGTGAGGAGATATAGGAGGACAGGCTCATTGTAATGGCTGGAATGGAAATAAAGGAACTGAATCAAACATGTGGTTTCCATATGTTTGATACGGTTCCGTTAATTCCATTCCAGCCATTACAATGAGCCCGTCCTCCTATAGCTCCTCCCACCACACTCCGCTGATTGACACATTTAGAAGTCTACACTCTATCCAGACAAAGAGAAGGACAGGGAGGCGTAGCCTCGTAGACTATTAGGATGTTCTCCTATTTTGTTAGTTTGTCACTCACCATTTACTGACTGACTCGGTTGGAATTGCAGCTTGTATTTGTTGCTGGAAGCTGTTAGAAAGACACCATTGGCCCACACCTCAGCAGCCTTGTATTCTGTCAATTAAAATCATGAATTTAGTTCCTTAGTGACTCAAGTCCTTTTCCTTTATGTTTTGCCAAGGCCCATTTCCACACATGTTGGAATAGGTTAGCTACAGAATGTCTCAATGACTTGAAATAGACAAGATGGTGGCGTACACATTTCTGGATTACTTCATGGAGCAAAACATTTACGCGTATAGGAAGTAGATGATATAGGACACCACTGTACAGGAAGTAGATGATATAGGGCACCACTGTACAGGAAGTAGATGATATAGGGCACCACTGTACAGGAAGTAGATGATATAGGGCACCACTGTACAGGAAGTAGATGATATAGGACACCACTGTACAGGAAGTAGATGATATAGGGCACCACTGTACAGGAAGTAGATGATATAGGACACCACTGTACAGGAAGTAGATGATATAGGGCACCACTGTACCGGAAGTGGATGATATAGGGCACCACTGTACAGGAAGTAGATGATATAGGACACCACTGTACAGGAAGTGGATGATATAGGACACCACTGTACAGGAAGTAGATGATATAGGACACCACTGTACAGGAAGTGGATGATATAGGACTCTGCTTTGTTTTTAGTCCAAGTCTTTCATATATCTCCAGGAATTCTGCCTCCTAATTTGAAGACCATAAATCCTCAATTTAGGGCATCCTCTTATCAGTTTAAATGTGTTCAGGTTTCAACTTCTAAACTTTCTAGCAATTATTCTTACACAAAGAAATATGCAAACTCCATAAAAATTCAGACACAAGCTCCAGAATAAATTGAACTGCAGCTATCTTTCAAATTGTCTTTCTTGGTTGCCCGGAAAAATTGCCAAAGACTCCAGCCACCTGAGACATGCATCACGGCTCAGACCAACAGACTCCTAAACATCTTCTATCCCTTGGCCATAAGACTGTTAAATGGCTAACAACTACTGCTCTCCCTGTCCCACAGACTATCCACACTGACTCCATGCCCATTCACAGGTCTCTACCCACTCAGACACACACACCTTCAGTGTCACACACATTCATACACACCCCCTCATACCTACACTGCTGCTAAAATGAATATTGTTTAGATGAATATTGTTTAGCTGTTCACTGATCACCATTAACTCTAGAAATAGATAGTATACTCCTGTTTACATGTACATTACCATAAATATTGATATAGTTGGGTTACCATTAACTCTAGAAATAGATAGTATCTGACTCCTGTTTACATGTATATTAGCATAAGTATTGATATAGTTGGGTTACCAGTAAGTTTTCAGCCCTGTTTACATGTGTACAAAACATTAAGGACACCTGCTCTTTCCATGACAGACTGACCAGGTGAAAACTATGATCCATTATTGATGTCACATGTTAAATCCACTTCAAATCAGTGTAGATGAAGGGGAGAAGACAGGTTAGAGAATGATTTCTATGTCTTGAGACGTGGATTGTGTATGTGTGCCATTCAGAGGGTGAATGGGCAAGACAAAAGATTAGTGTCTTTGAACAGGGTATGGTAGTAGGTGCCAGTTATACTAATTTTGATACCGAATACTGCACTGTTGGGAAGGGCTTGCAAGTCACTAATTTCACTGTGATTGTGCATGTGACATAACTTGAGTGACAACCATCTAATGAGGAGTCAATGGCCATTGTTCAATCTCAGTCTCATGAATGCCAAAATAACAAGGATTATTTCTGTATTGTAGAGTACAGGTTGTCAGGGAGAATGAAGGATATTTACCATACAGAACTTGTGTAGAAACATCTTTATTACAAAATGATAGCCAACCATAACACAGCTAATGTATCCCACCAAAGACATTTCAATTCGATTGCTTTGCACAAATTGTGGTTAGCATCAAAATCGCATATGTAATTTATGCCAACAAATATCCATAAATCAACACATGCAAAGTCATTGAGGTGAAAACAGACAAAACAACAGATCCGATGGAATGCACAGAAACATTACAGAGCTGTTCATGGTAAAAAGTCCCCGATATTGGGAGAAAAACATGCCTGTCTCATTCGTGTTACGTACCCGGTGGGAAAGAAAGAAACACACTTTACATCTTAAAAGCTACCACTGCTCCAAAGACATAACCCACTCCAGGGAACCTCCAGAAATAGTCCAAGTGAAAAAAAATCCAGTCCAGCTTTCCACTCAAAAGGGTTTGAGAAGGTTACATGTAGGAAGAGGCTTGGTGTTTTTCCCGAACGGGTCTATCGGCCCCCCCCTCCACTGCACCTTCCACTCAGACGGCTTTCCTATGGTACTCTGGGGGCGCCACCTCGTAGTCGCTGGCACTGAAGAGGGAGGAGTTCTTCATTAGATACCTACGAAAGACAGGAGGAACAAGCGATTGGAGGTCAATTATCAGCCATAGAAAATGGACAAAAACTTGGCATCTGTATTCATAAAGGTGATCGGCCTCTACGAAGTGTAGAAATATTACAGGCTGCAGAAGAATGAGGAGCAGATCAGCTCATCCTAACTAATGATAACCTTGCTTCCATTTGGACATTTAAACAGAGTTGGTCCAGATAACCATCTGCAGCAATTAGGATAAGGCCACATTTGTTTACAGGAAATAACGACACGTGAAAAAGGCCTCCGTTTGAACTCATCCCAATCTACTACGTTGTTCCAGGTTGAGGAGGATCATGATTATGGCCACGTTCCCAGATCGTCTCTAGGGTACACAGACAGTATCCTGCAGATACATGGCCAGACATTTAGGCCCACTGCAAGGAAAACATTCATGACAGAGCAACAGTGAACAAAGGAACTGCTTCATCAGGATGACTGAGATAAGCTGTACGATTAGTTCTACTCTGGAATCCAATGGTCTTAAACTTCTTGTTAGAGTGATATCAGAAATTTGGTACTTCAATTTCACAAATTCTGTCAGTGTCAAGATTGTGTAGCCCAGCTTATACCGAGCCCTGAAGCGAGATTAGATAGCAGCATGTCACGGTCAGTGGGCTACGTTTTCAACAGTGAAATCCTTCTGATGAGAATATATAAATATGATAGGCCAGCCAGGTTAGGGAATGCTCTGCCAAGCCAGACATTCAATTTCACGAGTGGGGATGAAGGAGAGGCTTCTTACTTGAGAAAATCCTGCAGGTAGTTGAGCAGCAGAGCCAGGCTTTTCTCATCCAGGGGAGTGTAGGCAAGCATGGAGCCAATTCTCACTGCACAACACAAAGAACAGCACTGTCAGGGACCAGATTTAAACCATATGTACACAGACATGAATCTATATTAGCATTGGCTGATATTTGAATAAATACTGTCTCAATGCAGGTCTGGACAGATGATGGTGAACTGATAAACTCTCCCATGGAAACTGCTACAGTTTTATTAAAAATCTGTGAAGTGGTGTGACTTTGTTAAATGCACTCCTAAATAAATTGTGATTTCATTTTATGTATAATTAGAAAATAAAATGTTATTGGTCACATACACACATTGAGCAGATGTTATTGCGGGTGTAGAGAAATGCTTGTGTTTCTAGCTCCAACAGTGCAGTAATATCTAACAATACACACTAATCTAAAAGGAAAAGAATGGAATTAAGAAATATTTAAATATTAGTACGAGCCATGTCGGAGTGGCATTGACTAAAATACAGTAGAATAGAATACAGTATATACATATGAGATGAGTAAAGCAGTATGTAAACATCATTAAAGTGGCCAGTGATTTCAAGTCTATGTATATAGTGCAGCATCCTCTAAGGTGCAGGGTTACGTAACCGAGTGGAAGCTGCCTAGTGATGGCTATTTAACAGTCTGATGACCTTGAGATAGAAGCAGTTTTAGTTTGCAGAGAGCACCATCCAATTGACGCTTCTCGTTCGACCTTCAAGTGTTTGACACAGCCATTGATGACACAAACCCTTTCCTAAACGGTTCTTCATCTACTAACCTCAGTTCAATCTGGCTCGGAACGAGACGCTTTCTCAAACGTCCCTGTCACTTAGTCCATCTGAAGATCACACCGGTTCAGATCACAAACCCAAATGTGGGTAGTTAAAGATCCGCTCAATGTTAATTAACTAACTAATGGGATTCTGGATGCAATTTGTGTCAGCGGTAGACGCTTAACTTTCTGGCCTTCCCTGGGTATTGCACATTACACATTCTCGAACACCCCATTGACTGCAGAAAGTAAACTTTCATCCCTGTGATAATGGCCGATCATGAAATCTATTAAAGTCTCCTTCATTAGCAGTACGGCTGAAGATGAGAGCTTTCGTGGGTGCTGTGACGGTGCACCAATGACAGCACAGTGAACGGTGGTAGGAGAAGAGTAGACAAAGGCACTGTAAACTTTCTTAAGGCTCTAATAACTAAAGAGAGAACTATTTCCCTGTGGGTCTTCACCTCTCCTAAAAAGAACTCAATCACCACAACGTTAGTCTCCTGAGATTCAAACTGAAATATTTGTTAAAAGTTCCAGTCCAGCGGCTACTTCAGATCCTCCTCATTCAGACAGTCCTGCCCCCCGTGGCTACGTACCAAAGAGCCGGAGAAGGTGCGGGCCCCCGTAGACCTGGGACATGGGTGTATCGGGGTGATCCGCTAGTATCTCTGCATACTGGGGCCTCTCGAACTTATAGAGCAGCTGAGTGCCCAGCATGACGTTGAAGTACTCCCTGATCCCTGCCACCACCTCGTTCACAGCATACTCCCTGAGGGGAACCAGGAGATATAAGACAACAGGCAGTGGCTGGAGTGCTCACAGCTGGAGCTGAAGAATGTGTGATACCTAGGTTGAACTTCACCAAGCAAGCGAATTACAGCTAGCCAACTTTGATAAGCAGATACAGGCCTAGTTTGCCTGGTTTCTAGTCAGAGACCTTCTTCATTGTAACTTCACTCGTACTGCAGCGTCGAGAGGGGTGTGGTTTTACTTACTTGCTTTCTGAAGTTCCTCTTGATTTCTTATAGCTTGCATAGTCCTCCAAGACAGTATCCACATTCTTTCTCGCGGGCAGGTGAAAAAGCTACAAAAAATTTAAGAAAAATGTAATGTATACATATTTGTCAAGCACCTCATAAAATACGCTTAAAACACAAACAAAATCCTGTAAAGAATGAACTTGTAGGGAAAGACTGTCTTGCCAGTAAATAGTTGGCATCTTCTGACCATGGTAGACAGCTGGGTTGGGTTCAATTTGAAGTGACGGTAGTCAATTCATGAACTGAAATTCCAATTCAATAATAAAAAAAACCCCTCTATTTTCAATGACTTCTCAAACTTATAAGTAAAAGATATTCATTTCAAAAGTTTTTCAATATTTGAAGTTTAAATTCAAATTCCTGAATTGACTATTTTCAATTGGAATTGAGCCCAACCTTGGTAGAGCGCTGTCTAGACCCCCACCTGCTTCTGTCTGGTAATAAGGTCCCAGTCATCCACCAGCCACGGCTTCAGCTCCTCAGGAATCTTCACCTTGACCTCCACACGGTTGATGAACGTCTCCTCCTGGTTACAGTGAAACCAAATGGAACAGACTCATTTACAATAAGAGAGACGTGAAAACCAGAAGAAGAAAAAATGTGCTAATGGTGTTGTTAAAAACCACAATTCCCATCTGTGTTTGACTGACTGCTGCAGGACATAAGTAACTGGAGCCGTTGTTTCAGAGTATGAGAGGCTTCAACTGAACAGAACAGGCCTGCTGTTTGTGAGGGACAACACACAGAACAGGCCTGCTGTATGTGAGGGACAACACACAGAACAGGCCTGCTGTTTGTGAGGGACAACACAGAGAACAGGCCGGCTGTATGTGAGGGACAACACACAGAACAGGCCTGCTGTATGTGAGGGACAACACACAGAACAGGCCGGCTGTATGTGAGGGACAACACAGAGAACAGGCCTGCTGTATGTGAGGGACAACACACAGAACAGGCCTGCTGTATGTGAGGGACAACACACAGAACAGGCCGGCTGTATGTGAGGGACAACACAGAGAACAGGCCTGCTGTATGTGAGGGACAACACACAGAACAGGCCGGCTGTATGTGAGGGACAACACACAGAACAGGCCTGCTGTATGTGAGGGACAACACACAGAACAGGCCGGCTGTATGTGAGGGACAACACACAGAACAGGCCTGCTGTATGTGAGGGACAACACACAGAACAGGCCTGCTGTATGTGAGGGACAACACACAGAACAGGCCTGCTGTATGTGAGGGACAACACACAGAACAGGCCTGCTGTATGTGAGGGACAACACACAGAACAGGCCGGCTGTATGTGAGGGACAACACACAGAACAGGCCTGCTGTATGTGAGGGACAACACAGAGAACAGGCCTGCTGTATGTGAGGAACAACACACAGAACAGGCCTGCTGTATGTGAGGGACAACACACAGAACAGGCCTGCTGTATGTGAGGGACAACACACAGAACAGGCCTGCTGTATGTGAGGGACAACACACAGAACAGGCCTGCTGTATGTGAGGGACAACACACAGAACAGGCCGGCTGTATGTGAGGGACAACACAGAGAACAGGCCTGCTGTATGTGAGGGACAACACACAGAACAGGCCTGCTGTATGTGAGGGACAACACATAGAACAGGCCTGCTGTATGTGAGGGACAACACACAGAACAGGCCTGCTGTATGTGAGGGACAACACACAGAACAGGCCGGCTGTATGTGAGGGACAACACACAGAACAGGCCTGCTGTATGTGAGGGACAACACAGAGAACAGGCCTGCTGTATGTGAGGGACAACACACAGAACAGGCCTGCTGTATGTGAGGGACAACACGCAGCATTCATAGGTGGACATACACTCTCCACAGTTGGGTCGCAACGAGCCCTCTTCTTCCGCGGTGGCTGTGGCATCTCTCCTGTGCTGGTGCCTTCTCCAGCCGCTGGTGCTGCACAAAGACAAATGGGACAGACACACAATCATACTCTATCCACAAAGGAATGTTAATGGGTTAATTTAACTAGTAGCAGAAACTAGTGGGACTAACACTTTTACTAGTAGCAGAAACTAGTGGGACTAACACTTTTACTAGTAGCAGAAACTAGTGGAACTAACACTTTTACTAGTAGCAGAAACTAGTGGGACTAACACTTTTACTAGTAGCAGAAACTAGTGGAACTAACACTTTTACTAGTAGCAGAAACTAGTGGGACTAACACTTTTACTAGTAGCAGAAACTAGTGGGACTAACACTTTTACTAGTAGCAGAAACTAGTGGGACTAACACTTTTACTAGTAGCAGAAACTAGTGGGACTAACACTTTTACTTACTTTTTAGTTTTGTCTTTTTCGCTTTCCTGAAGAAAAAAAGATTGCATTAAAAGGTGCTGTTCAATTCTTTTTTGTGAAAGTTTGAAAGTAGGTCAAACTTGAAAGAAGGGATCAAACTTACAGATCAACATTTTTCTGCTGCACGGCAGCAATCTTCTTGCTCGGTGCTATACCCCTCATCTTTCCCTCAACATCATAATGCCTGCAGGAGAAATGAACACCGCTAAGAAACCAGGGCATGAACTACAGTAACCTTCAAAAACACTTGTTCTCACACTTCCTTATGATCATTTTATGTATCCTTCTTTTAACCAGTATGTTTTATGTTCAACTAGTGCTTACAAGTAAAAGCACGGTGGGCTGCAAGTATTGTATCATAGGTGCTATATACATAAAGATGACTATTGTGGTTCATTATTAAAATAAGTGGAATCACTTTTTATGTTCTCCCATCTTCGAGTCATCGTCGGCATTTCTGGGGAGACATTGATTGACATATAGAATCTCATTCTTGTATTTCGTTCAATGGCAGCTTGAATACAATGTTGACACAGTAGGTACATTCCATACACTAAAACACTTCCCCCCCACCCCAACACACAGTCTGTCTGTGATGATAAATGAACTCACTGATTAGCCTTTTGAAGCTCTTTTTGTTTCTGCAGGTTGCTGTCCACATATTTGAGAACTCTGCTTTCAGGAACCCATTCATCCCAGCTAAAACAGAAAGAAATCAACCACATTCATATCGCTGACAGCTTAGTTTTATTGAATCAATACTAGAATGTTAGGTCTGTGGCTGTGAGGTAAGCATTCATAAAAATAAAATAAAAGTTCATAAAAAAAAAAGAAGATGGGTCCATAGCTACAACAGTACTGTCTAAATAGAGACAGTACTGGTCCTCTGTAGCTCAAATGTTAGAGCAGCGTTTCACAAGGGGTGTACGCTTTGGTTTTTGCCCTAGCACTACACAGCTGATTCAAATGAGGAACTCCTGCCAGCAGCATACCACCCTGCATACCACTGCTGGCTTGCTTCTGAAGCTAAGCAGGGTTGGTCCTGGTCAGTCCCTGGATGGGAGACCAGATGCTGCTGGAAGTGGTATTGGAGGGCCAGTAGGAGGCACTCTTTCCTCTGGTCTAATAAAATATCCCAATGCCCCAGGGCAGTGATTGGGGACACTGCCCTGTGTGTAGGGTGCTGTCTTTCGGATGCGACGTTAAACGGGTGTCCTGACTCTCTGAGGTCATAAAAGATCCCATGGCACTTATCGTAAGAGTAGGGGGTGTTAACCCCGGTGTCCTGGCTAAATTCCCAATCTGGCCCTCAAACCATCATGGTCACCTAATAATCTCCAGTTTACAATTGGCTCATTCATCCCCCTCCTCTCCCCTGTAACTATTCCCCAGGTCGTTGCTGCAAATGAGAACGTGTTCTCAGTCAACTTACCTGGTAAAATAAATAAATAAAAGCTTTGATCATTTGAATCCCCTTTGGGGTCCCCAAGAGTTTGGGAAACGCTCTGTTAGAACATGCAACGCCAGAATAGTGGATTCAATTCCCAGGACCACCCATTAGTAAAAAACATACGCACCATGACTAAGTCACTTTAGATACACGTGTCGTATTATTTGAAAAAGCCAACAATGCAAAAATGACTCACTTTTTGTTCCATCCACTGTAATGAATGAAGTACTTAATTTGCTTCTCCTTGATATTGGTTTTCACTGCCTGAAATACAACAACAATCATTAAGAATTGTAATAAATATGACTATAGGTATAGGCTACTGTAAATTGTGTATTGTTTAGTAAACACGAGCTGACAGCCATTCAGATTGGTGGAATGAATCTAAACTCACCTTTGCTTCGTAAAGCAACGGCCCATGAAAACACAGAACTCTTTCACCTGAAAACAGAAGAAATAGACAAATGCTGGATGGTTTTATTAACAAACCGTGAAGACCAGTGGTTGGCTAAGGTGTAGCTAAATGTATTTCATTGATGTGGCCAACGTATAAAACAAACTAGCCACATTTGCTATTCAAACCAAGGCCCTTGGCAAGGGATTGTTTACACGTTAGCAATTAGCTAACGTTAGCTAGGTAGCTTATTGTTTCAACAGAGCCAGTTAGCGCAAACAGTCTAGTTAGTTGGCTGAATGAATACGAAAGGTACGTGTATTAGTACACTACTTATGGTAGATGACGCTTAATTATTCGATACATTACTCAGGCAATTTTCATATTGATGATATATCTAGCTAGCATACAGCCAGCACACCAGCAGAGCAGACTTTTAGCTAACGTTAGCTGGCTAACGTGCTCTGCGCGAGAAGCGCTATAGCGCAGAGGCGTCGATGCCTTTCCACTCACGAGACAACAGGGTCTAGCTACGTTTTTAATTTTACAGTTCATCATCCCGGTGCACATTACCTTCTTGAAATTTAGGTTTAGGGTCCTGTTTTGGCGCCATTCACAGACTCAACTGTTCGGATCTCTGAATGATCAAATTCGTGCATTGCCAGCTTCCATTTCTTCCTGACACAACACGGCAAAGGGCGCGCCACTCTTCTCGCGACGTGCACAGCCTGGCAGCGCGGTCAGGTGACCACGATATCGCATTGCGCTGTGGCGGCCCATGCGGACCACACAGGACATTATCATTGTTTTGTGAAGGGAGCCATGTTCATTTATTTTATTTGAACCTTTATTTAACTAGGCAAGTCAGTTAAGAACAAATTATTATTTACAATTACATCCTGGCCAAACCCTAACGACGCTGGGCCAATTGTGCGTAGGCCTATGGGACTCTTACTTTAGTTTATTTAGTAAATATTTTCTTAACCAACAATGCAGTTCAAGAAATAGAGTTAAGTGCTCGTAAGTAAGCATTTCACTGTACACATTTTGTATTCAGAGCATGTGACAATATTTTACCATAGTTCTGCCAATGAGAATACTGTACCAGCTCTGGGTGTATGTTTAGATTATTATTATATATATTTTTAACATTTTATTTAACTAGGCAAGTCATTTAAGAACAAATTCTTATTTACAATGACGGCCTACAGCGGCCAAACCCGAACGACGCTGGGCCAATTGTGTGCCGCCCAATCACAGCCGGTTGTGATACAGCCTGGAATCGAATCTGTAGTGACACCTCCTAGCACTGAGACCGCTGCGCCACCCAGAAGCCCTGTAGGATACTAGGCTGTTTAGAATATTCATACAATCATAACATGAATTGGTTATTTCAGCCACTAACTAATAAATGAGCTCTTGCTCTTATGTCTCATGTGTTGGTACACAGATGGTTGGCCAATAGGTTTGAAGATCATTAATAGGTTTATTCATTAGTCTGAAGAGTATAACAAAAATATCATTCATTCTGTCCTGACAAATAGGATAGTAGGTCAATATCAAATTGAGATGAATTGTTTTATTGATATGGGTCAAGTATGTGATGCATAAGTGTAGCCTATTGGCACAACGCCTCTCCCCTATTTGACCTAGATAGTTTGTTTGTATGTATTGATATGTAGGCTACGTGTGCCTTTTTAAAAATGTATGAAGTTCTGTCCTTGAGCTGTTCTTGTCTAATGATGTTCTGTATTATGTCATTCTGTATTATGTTCCATGTTTTGTGTGGACCCCAGGAAGAGTAGCTGCTGCTTTTGCAACAGCTAATGGGGATCCTAATAAAATACCAAATTGGTATTTGGCATGTTAGGCAATACATGCAGTGTTTTCGATATAACATGCATTTTGTTTGGGAAATGCATAGGCCTACCGGTAAAAGCTGTCATCACCTATCAAATTGTACTCATAACACTGCTTGTGGGCTTCAGAGGGAAATTGACCATTTACAGTAATCGGTGTCGAGACTGTCATGTTTTTCGTTGTCCATTTTGACATGAAACACAATAATGCAATCATTAAGGCAACGGGGTGAGATTAAATATATGGATGTTTATTAAAAATAACATTTTGCATGAACACAATTTAGGCAATATTGTCGTTTTCAATCTATGAAGTTCACATTCATTCATCTGTTATCATAGGCATAATATTTACACTTCCCTCCCATTGCATGTCATTTGTGAATTTGTGACAAATGCCACACAATGAAGACTAGACGTGCAGCTGTGAAGGATGACATGGGATCATGGGTACGTTTCTCTCCACTAGGCTACACTTATGATGGAATGATAACGACAATATCTAGTCTGTTTCTCTATCGTTTAATGATGACTGTCCGGGCGGTTTCTCTATCGTTTAATGATGACTGTCCGGGCGGTTTCTCTATCGTTTAATGATGGCTGTCCGGGCGGTTTCTCTATCGTTTAATGATGGCTGTCCGGGCGGTTTCTCTATCGTTTAATGATGACTGTCCGGGAATACAACAGCACATGGACAGGAGGAACCATAACAGGCAGAATTTCCTCATGCGCAATTTTGGTAGCCATTGGATACTGTATCCATGTGACATTTTGTTTTAGTGCTTGCCTATGCCTATTTTGTGATTTTTTTTCCACCAACAGAACATACTGCATCCGCCTATTACAGTCCCCCCAATGTCGTGCGCCCTGTATGGCACATTACGCAACAGGGAGCGCGTGCGTAATGGCAACGGCAACCGAATTTTCCACTGCGTAAAGTGACTAACCGCGATAAAACAAATCTTTCAGTTTCTTTCTAAACTCTTCTCTCATCAGGCAATAAATGACAGGGTTTAGACAGCTATTGGCGTGCGCAAGGCAGACTGTCACAGGGAATACGTAAGTGTGAACTATGTAGTAAGATTTATCCCAATGCACAGCATTCAATTTCACAAGGACGCCCCAGAATGTGATGGCGTGATTTGGCATCCAGCAAAGAAAAAAGGATAGGACCACGATGGTGACAGATTTGGTGACTTGTGACGTCCGTTTGGTGTTTGTTTTCATACTACGGTTGCGGATGAATCGCAAAAGCATGATGTAGCTGAATGAAACAATGGCCATGGGTAAAACAAATGCAAATATTATTTTCTGAAGGTGATAAACTGCTAACCAATATTGTCCATCAGGGAACTTAAGCAAACATAATTTTTCCCCCGCTACATTTGTCACGGTTGAGAATATGGATGTTGGTGCAGTCGCAACTGTTGCGGATACCCAAAGAACCACGCAAATCCATTTGGCAGAGCAGGACTTTTGCCTAGTTCGGTCCTTTAGAGAGGAGGCGACGGACCAGTATCGGGTGACGCTCATTGCAGTCAGAAAGAACACGCTCGCGTACATGTTCATAACGGTGACGGAGCTGATGATTTTGCACATGGCATCTCCAAACGGCCAGCTGAAGTCAAGTGCGGTGTCCACTGCCCAGAACGGCAGAGTCAATACAAACTGGAAGTCCGTCACTGCCAAGTTAAGTACAAAGAAGTTGATTCTGGATTTTTTCCGCTCTTGTTTCACTCTGATAAAGAAGAGCACCAGTAAGTTTCCCACCAAGCCCACAGCGCACACCACCGAGTAAACGACGCAGATGAAGACCCTCAAAATCGGAGTCCCGTCCGCTGTCACGTCGATGTCCTCTAGGCTACTGAACCGGTCCAGATCCGTCAAGGACCAATTCAGAAGGCCTGCATTGCTGTTGTTTCCTTCAGTCATTGTTTCTGTTATTACATTCGAGTGATTCATGTAGGCTATCCAACTTCAAATCAGGGTTGAAGTCGCTCACTCGGCTTCCAATATATCCCCAGGTTAGTTTGAAATAAGAGCGCAACGATTGCTATGCGTCCTTCCCATCATCGCATAATCACACACATTGACAATGTAGATGTCTTGGTGGGGTAGCTCAGAGCGTCTTGACAAGTGCAGTTCTTACAGGATTTATATTGTGACCGCTTCTAGATGCCCTGCCCTGAACTCACAAGGATTGGTGCCAATGTTTGATTGACATTAGGCTATAGCCTATACTCCCTATTTGCACCACTTTCTTGATATTGACCAATAGGCTAAGCTGGACGTAATGGGTTTTATAATGGAATAAAATGTGTTTTTCTGGGCAATAGTGATTTGTCTACCTGAAAAATACAGTACTGGTAGGCTTAAACCTAATAAATGCTATTGTATTGATTGTAAACATTATTTAGATCTTTCTTCGACCATCCCATCTAGAGATCAGTGGAGGCTGCTGAGGGGAGGACAGTTCATAATAATGGCTGGAAAGGAGCAAATGGAATGGGACCAAACCATGTGTGTGGTGTATTTCCATTGCACTTATCCCGCTCCAGCTATTACCACGAGCCTGTCCTCCCCAATGAAGATGTCACCAACCTCCTGTGGTAGAGATTGAGTAAAAATAATACACAGAGAAAGGCTTCACCAAAATAGACATTGGGTAGAAATGTTATGACCAACAGAACCACACAGGCGTACCAGCGCACGCACGAACCGCGCTTTAACGCCTAGTCTGAGTGGTATTTGGTATTTTGGGGTGTTTTATTAGGATCCCCATTAGCTGTTGCAAAAGCAGCAGCTACTCTTCCTGGGGTCCACACAAAACATGGAACATAATACAGAATGACATAATACAGAACATCATTAGACAAGAACAGCTCAAGGACAGAACTACATACATATTTAAAAAGGCACACGTAGCCTACATGTCAATGCATACACATAAACTATCTAGGTCAAATAGGGGAGAGGCGTTGTGCCATGAGGTGTTGCTTTATCTGTTTTTTTTTTAAACCAGGTTTGCCGTTTATTTGAGCAATATGAGATGGAAGGAAGTTCCATGCAATATAATACTGTACGCTTTCTTGAATTGGTTCTGGATTGCAGACACATTAGGGTGTTAAGACGTTAAATTATCCTACTGGATATTCTATAAGCATTGACAATTCATTGAGGACTTTATCCCCACACATGTGAAGTGTGTGTGTAAATAATTAGCATTTCATTGGAATTCCAAATGCTACATAATGGAATCCTTTAATCTTCATCTCCCTCTCTGGAGCCGGCCAGCCATCTCCCCACGGTAACCCAGACATGGCCGACCCACAGGGATGTACCAAGGCCGTGAGTTCAGGTGAGACATTTCTAATTGTAATTCTAATTTTTGTCTTAAACATCAGATCTTCAACAAAAAAATAATAAGAATATAATTTGTTTTATGAAAGAAAAGTTTAGGTAACCTCCATCTCATTGGAGCTGTTCAATAGTCAAGTCCAAGATCATAGATGTTGACGGCACCATCTCCAAAGCCTCCATTCAACCCTAGGTACACGTGGGTGATGTTTCAACCCAAAGTAGCAAGGCCATGGTACACGTGGGTGATGTTTCAACCCAAAGTAGCAAGGCCATGGTAGACGTGGGTGATGTTTCAACCCAAAGTAGCAAGGCCATGGTACACGTGGGTGATGTTTCAACCCAAAGTAGCAAGGCCATGGTAGACGTGGGTGATGTTTCAACCCAAAGTAGAAAGGCCATGGTAGACGTGGGTGATGTTTCAACCCAAAGTAGCAAGGCCATGGTAGACGTGGGTGATGTTTCAACCCAAAGTAGCAAGGCCATGGTACACGTGGGTGATGTTTCAACCCAAAGTAGCAAGGCCATGGTACACGTGGGTGATGTTTCAACCCAAAGTAGCAAGGCCATGGTAGACGTGGGTGATGTTTCAACCCAAAGTAGCAAGGCCATGGTACACGTGGGTGATGTTTTAACCCAAAGTAGCAAGGCCATGGTACACGTGGGTGATGTTTCAACCCAAAGTAGCAAGGCCATGGTACACGTGGGTGATGTTTCAACCCAAAGTAGCAAGGCCATGGTACACGTGGGTGATGTTTCAACCCAAAGTAGCAAGGCCATGGTACACGTGGGTGATGTTTCAACCCAAAGTAGCAAGGCCATGGTACACGTGGGTGATGTTTCAACCCAAAGTAGCAAGGCCATGGTACACGTGGGTGATGTTTCAACCCAAAGTAGCAAGGCCATGGTACACGTGGGTGATGTTTCAACCCAAAGTAGCAAGGCCATGGTACACGTGGGTGATGTTTCAACCCAAAGTAGCAAGGGCATGGTACACGTGGGTGATGTTTCAACCCAAAGTAGCAAGGGCATGGTACACGTGGGTGATGTTTCAACCCAAAGTAGCAAGGGCATGGTACACGTGGGTGATGTTTCAACCCAAAGTAGCAAGGCCATGGTACACGTGGGTGATGTTTCAACCCAAAGTAGCAAGGCCATGGTACACGTGGGTGATGTTTCAACCCAAAGTAGCAAGGCCATGGTACACGTGGGTGATGTTATCTACCATCCTGCAGCACTCTGCCCTCTATACCAGTGATGGCCTCAGCATTGCATCTGTAGCCAAGCAGAGGAAGAAGGGAAGCAGCTGTTTCTAATCACTCTGGAGAGCAGTCCTTCCTCTTCACTCCAACCCAATCTACCCCCCCACAACACAATTCCCTTCCCTCACACCAATCCCTTTATCACACTCCAATTCCCTTCCTCAATCCCCATAATTGAATCTTCAGAAAACATTTTGTCAATGCATTTGAATGCATTCGGTTTTCGATTGGAACCACAATACATCTTAAATTAGGGGAATTTTCATCGTCACTTTAAAGATAAATCCATTGATTTATCATCAGAGAACTCACCACAAATACAAGTATTTACTAGTTCAACTACTCGTCAATCAATAACTGAGTAACTTTAAATAAACTGTGAGGCAATTGAGCCAGAGAAGCAAGCAGGAGGGCAACGATGACCGTCAGAAACTTTTAACAATGCCAAAAGTTTGTCAATGCAGTTCCAGTATCTCCATATTTTGAGGACAAGCCTTCCCACACATGGCTCCTCCTAAATGGAGATGGAGTAGTATGTATAGTTATGAGGTTTCCCTGCATGCTGCTATAAGCTGTTGGATTCCATAACAAATATGATCCTTTTAAATCTGTTCACTAATATGTGGTGAAGTATTTCCATCTCATTATGTAACTTCTAGAATGGTGAGATTGTCATTGCATCCCACTCCTTTGAGGCGTTGCTACACTAGTGACTAGTTGTACCCAAGAGTGTTGGGTACTGTTGGAGTTAGGAACACAAGCATTTCTCTACACCTGCAATAACATCTGCTCAATATGTGTGTGTGACCAATAAATTTGATATGATTTAGACTCTGCCTTGTCTAAGGCAGACTGCAAAATGAGTGTCTACTGCCACCCAGTGTATGGTTGTGGTAATAACACACATTATTGTATATTCATGTATTTTGTAAGCCACTTAATGGCAGTGGAAATGAAACGTGTTACCATTCCACATGAGTATTTAATACTGTATGTATATGTTCCTGACAAAGAGGTTAAAAACACCATAGATCAGATTAGATTTTGACAAGCTAATATATGGTACTCATAAAATCGTGACTAGAGACAAGGAACAAAATACGGATGATCCCATTCCTTCAATCTATTTGTTTGTGAACTAAAATGAAGATAAAACCCATAGATAACAAAATGCTTTTTATTACATCTAAACTCCTATACATTAGACAGACAACATTCAATAAGTAAACCATTTCTTCCAACGCAAGTAATAAATATTCTGTTTTCACCTAGTACTTTCTACAAATTGACATCGGTCTACTGTACAACGTTTAATCTTCCTTGAAAAGCCGTTTAATTCTCTGTTTGGAAATATGAAAGCAGAATCTGGGGGTTAAGGCAGTGAGTGCAGCTGTCAACTTATCCCCTCTTGAAGTTCATTTAGTAAATTGGACCCTTTTTAGGTTAAAGTCCACTTTATTGTACAGCTTTTTCTATCTAAAAATATATAAATTAATTGAATCTCATGTTTTTGGATGACGCAAAAACACAAACTAACACTGGAGGAACTGACACTGTTGAAACACATGGGATTGGGGGGGTGGTGATACGGACATCATAATATTACCAATGGGGGGAGAGTGGGAGAGGACTTTACAATAAGGCCATTCCATGCCCATGTTAGGCTACACGTAGCCTTTTAAATGGGAACACATTCTATGACGTCTGCTCTCACTTTGTCTTAAAAACCGACAAAAAAAGAGATCACAGAGATCTAGAGCAATGACATCAATAACAGATCTGAAACCAAAACAAAATCATCCAAATAAATAAAGACATTTGTGATTGGGTCAACTCCTAACCTCTGACCCCAAATCTTAGTCTCACTTTGTTGGTTTACCCTAAACCAGTGCTTCCCAAACTCTGTCCTCACACACACACACACACACACACACACACACACACACACACACACACACACACACACACACACACACACACACACACACACACACACACACACACACACACACACACACATCCATGAAAATCAAACAGGTGTAAAAATAGATCTGATTTATATATATATATATATATCGATTCAAAAATAAATAAAATACTGCACAACATTGTTTATACAGAGAGGATATTTTTAAAACACGTCTGATGCTATCAAAGAGCCAATCAGTTAAGAGTAGGAGAGAGGTGACAAGACAGGAAGGTCTCCATATCGACTGGCTGCAAAGTTGACGTGTTATCTGCTCTGGTTCAGGATACTAGATGGAGAGTGATTGGGGAAGCTGTCGCAAGCGATTATCTCTCTCAAGAGGGGAAAGCTAATTAGGCTTGAAGTGAAGAGCTGTGGAAGAGAAGAGGACTGAAGCACAAACACCTTGAGATAATGACACTGCAGAAAAGCCTGACTGGCTACAAAGACACTCCGCAGAATGGTGGAATGGGCTACGGACAGACAGAAAAGGTTGACAGACAAGGTAATGTCAATGACTTCAACATAGTCTCCCTCTCCCTCCCTCTCCGGGAACAAAGAAAAAAAGCATATGTTTTTGACTGTAGGTGACTGTGATGAGTGTGACTGTAGGTGACTGATGAGTGTGACTGTAGGCGACTGATGATTGTGACTGTAGGTGACTGATGAGTGTGACTGTAGGTGACTGTGATGACTGTGACTATTACTAAAGCAGGGATTTTGGAAAGTTTTAAAATTCAGTACAGTAGCCTGAACAAACCCTGTATTTTATTTTCATATTGTCTATGATGGCAGAAAACTGATTCAGCAGGAAAAAGTGACAAACATTGCTGTCATTGTTTCGATCCTGACACATTCTTTAATGTCTTCTGAAAGAGCTTGCATGGCAGTTGAGTTCCCATGACTAGAGTCTCCTGTATATTTAAGCAGCAGTGACTGTCTAGTCTGAGCCTAGTCCTATACCTTTATATCCTGACTGGAAATTCACTCATTCTATTATAGTTACATGTTCACTGTGTAAATTCTTCTGTCTGCATTCTGTCTCTATATTGTTCATCACTCGAAGCACCATTTCACCAGGTCACATTCTGACTGAGTCAATGTACTTGGTCAAAGTTGAGTTGGATGGAAACTGCCTCTCATATTAGCAATATCCCCATAGCATTTATAACACAGTAGATATGTCTGTCTCTGCCTCTACGGGGTACTCCCCTCCATCCCTAACGGGGCACTCCCCTCCGTCCCAAACGGGGCCCTCCCCTCCGTCCCTAACGGGGCCCTCCCCTCCGTCCCTAACGGGGCCCTCCCCTCCGTCCCTAACGGGGCCCTCCCCTCCGTCCCTAACGGGGCCCTCCCCTCCGTCCCTAACGGGGCCCTCCCCTCCGTCCCTAACGGGGCCCTCCCCTCCGTCCCTAACGGGGCCCTCCCCTCCGTCCCTAACGGGGCCCTCCCCTCCGTCCCTAACGGGGCCCTCCCCTCCGTCCCTAACGGGGCCCTCCCCTCCGTCCCTAACGGGGCCCTCCCCTCCGTCCCTAACGGGGCCCTCCCCTCCGTCCCTAACGGGGCCCTCCCCTCCGTCCCTAACGGGGCCCTCCCCTCCGTCCCTAACGGGGCCCTCCCCTCCGTCCCTAACGGGGCCCTCCCCTCCGTCCCTAACGGGGCCCTCCCCTCCGTCCCTAACGGGGCCCTCCCCTCCGTCCCTAACGGGGCCCTCCCCTCCGTCCCTAACGGGGCCCTCCCCTCCGTCCCTAACGGGGCACTCCCCTCCGTCCCTAACGGGGCACTCCCCTCCGTCCCTAACGGGGCACTCCCCTCCGTCCCTAACGGGGCACTCCCCTCCGTCCCTAACGGGGCACTCCCCTCCGTCCCTAACGGGGCACTCCCCTCCGTCCCTAACGGGGCACTCCCCTCCGTCCCTAACGGGGCACTCCCCTCCGTCCCTAACGGGGCACTCCCCTCCGTCCCTAACGGGGCACTCCCCTCCGTCCCTAACGGGGCACTCCCCTCCGTCCCTAACGGGGCACTCCCCTCCGTCCCTAACGGGGCACTCCCCTCCGTCCCTAACGGGGCACTCCCCTCCGTCCCTAACGGGGCACTCCCCTCCGTCCCTAACGGGGTACTCCCCTCCGTCTCTACGGGTACTCCCCTCCGTCTCTACGGGTACTCCCCTCCGTCTCTACGGGTACTCCCCTCCGTCTCTACGGGTACTCCTCTATGCTATGAGTTCAGCTGCAGTGTCTCACAAACAACCAGGTGAAAACAGTGAGGAAGAGCGTGTGATAGGTGGAGGATAGTTGACTGAAAGCAATGTAGTGCCCAGATACAAATGCTCTCTGTGTGGGTTGAGTTCATTTTTGGTCTTGTGCAAAAGGTGACACAAGTGGTTGAATAAGTAAAAACAACAGAATATAACGAGGTTTCAAATAAAAGCATAAAATTACTGTAGAGTATTTCTCAAGTTAAATAGGCATTCTGTGTCTACCATAGTTTTAATAACCATAAAATTGTGAACACATTTTCTGCTAAAATGTTGTCAAATTGAAATATTGTGCATAATGACTGCACAGATGGTCTATTGAAGGGGGGGAGAAATGAAAGGCCCAATGCAGCCATTTATATATCGATATCAAATAATTTCTGGGTAACATGAAGTACGTTACTGTAATAGATGTCCATAAAAATGGGCAAAAATTGCTTTTTAGGGGGGGAAAACGCTCTAAAGCAAGAATTTTGCCGAGGATGGTCTGAGACTGGTCTGAGATTGGTCCGAGACTGGTCCGAGTGGGAAGGGGGGGAAACTGAAAAATAGCTGTTATTGGCAGAGAGGTTTGGAAGTCTCTTTGCTATTGGTCTAGCAACCAATTTACCACATGGTGATGTCACCATGTAAAGCTGAAATTCCCGCTCATGCAAACCTGCTGATTAGAAGGTCCTGTGTAGATTATTTTCAACCAGCAACTATCAGGAAATAAAACTGATTTACGTTTTTTTCACACTTTTACCATGTTAGTTTCATCAGCTGTTGTGCACTATGAT
Source organism: Salvelinus fontinalis (assembly GCF_029448725.1). Lineage (NCBI taxonomy): Eukaryota > Metazoa > Chordata > Actinopteri > Salmoniformes > Salmonidae > Salvelinus > Salvelinus fontinalis. The sequence continues at coordinate 85,941,861 of NC_074668.1, forward strand.
AAAAACTCCAGAACACAGAATTCTGACTGCACTGGCCCTTTACAGAGACGAAAAGCAGAAATGTCTAATATTACCCACCTAGCTTTGCACTCCCCACAGCATCAACCTGAACTCCTTAGGGAATGCATGTCATTTAGCAGATCCACTTATCCAGAGAGACTTATTCATATATCTTACATATAACTTAGAACGCATAATACCAAAACAAATGACACAGTAACAAACAAGTCAACCAGGGAAAAGATATTGTCTTGGAGAAGAAATTCAACTGTGATTTCAAAATGAAGAGTAGAGGGAGATTGATAAGTTGAAAATGTCAAGAAGTAATGCCATGGATGAGTGAGGAGAATCCCCATCAGATCTAACAGGATAAAAACCAAAGAAAAGTAATGAGATATTAAAGTTAAGATTATAGAGGGGCAACGTATGTATAGCTGTGTGGATACATCTTCAGTCTCCACTTCAAAACAGCAACTGAAGTTACTTACGGGACAGAAAAAGTCTTTCATTAATTAATATACAAAAGTAAAAAGAGAAAATATATTTTTTGTTCTCTGTACACAGCGTTGCTCTTTCGTACAAAAAAAAGAAGCCTTCCTCCGCTTTTGCACGGCTAGCGTTTCTGGTAGGTACCGGCAGGGAGCTGATCTAGGTCCAGTCTAGTCCGTCGACTTCAGAGATGAAACCCATAGACCTCTCTGATATCTCACTGTTCTGGAATCAGTCTAGTGGAATGTCGTCAGGGAGCCAGCTACCAACCGATAACTGTTCTGGAGTCAGTCTAGCAACACTAGGTGCCAATCTCATCCATCTGTGGGGTGTGACTTTATAACTGTGCCTGGGTCAGCCCAGTCAAACGACACCTCGGGACCGGCTCCGCCACAGACAGGTATTCCACTGTTCTGGAGTCAGCCTTAACGACACAACTCAAAACCAGAGCTGTCGACTGGGTGGGACCGTTAAACTGGTTCTGCGTCAGTTTAGTAGTCATGACGGTATCCTCCATTAAACAACCAACAAACCCTCTGTTTCGGAGTCAGTCGCTAGTCGCCAAAAACAAAATCGTCAGTCTAGTGAGATCACGTCGGGGATGGCCTCGTAGAGGGCTGCGGCCGCCACCACATCAGCACTGGACCGACCTCCTACCCCGGGGTGTGTGTGTGAGTGCGTGGGGTGTGTGTGTGAGTGCGTGGGGTGTGTGTGTGAGTGTGTGGAGTGTGTGCTGTGAGTGTCTCTGAGACTGCTAGAGGATACGAGGCTACTGCTGCTGCCACCACTGCTGTTTCCTCCACCATCAGCACCGTTGACGGGCGCCAGCGAGCCAGAGGAGGGCGCCCCAGATTGGTCCAGGAACAGCTGGGAGGAGGACGAGGAGGTGGTGTAGGGACGGAAGTGGTTGAGAAGGAGCTCGTGGTCGTCTGAGGCCGAGGCAGCAGCGGCGGCGGCCATCACCATGTTGTAATGCTTCAGAGGAGGACAAACAGGTACATTCAGTTATATTCATCTTGCGACCAAACCCAAGTTCTGGGGACGCTATAGTGTTGCCTTTAGGAGGCCTACAGGACGTCTGTAGAGGCTATAGTGTTGACTTTAGGAGGCCTACAGGACGTCTTTAGAGGCTATAGTGTTGCCTTTAGGAGGCCTTCGGGACGTCTTTAGAGGCTATAGTGTTGCCTTTAGGAGGCCTACAGGACGTCTTTAGAGGCTATAGTGTTGCCTTTAGGAGGCCCAAAGGACGTCTTTAGAGGCTATAGTGTTGCCTTTAGGAGGCCTACAGGACGTCTTTAGAGGCTATAGTGTTGACTTTAGGAGGCCTACAGGACGTCTTTAGAGGCTATAGTGTTGCCTTTAGGAGGCCTACAGGACGTCTTTAGAGGCTATAGTGTTGCCTTTAGGAGGCCCACAGGACGTCTTTAGAGGCTATAGTGTTGCCTTCAGGAGGCCTACAGGACGTCTGTAGAGGCTATAGTGTTGCCTTTAGGAAGCCTACAGGACGTCTTTAGAGGCTATAGTGTTGCCTTTAGGAGGCCCACAGGACGTCTTTAGAGGCTATAGTGTTGCCTTTAGGAGGCCTACAGGACGTCTTTAGAGGCTATAGTGTTGCCTTTAGGAGGCCCACAGGACGTCTTTAGAGGCTATAGTGTTGCCTTTAGGAGGCCTACAGGACGTCTTTAGAGGCTATAGTGTTGCCTTTAGGAGGCCTACAGGACGTCTTTAGAGGCTATAGTGTTGACTTTAGGAGGCCCACAGGACGTCTTTAGAGGCTATAGTGTTGCCTTTAGGAGGCCTACAGGGGTGTTCCACATAAAACATACCTGATGATTGTCCCCTTGTAGAAAGGAGAAGAAATTCAGATCTGTGAATAAAACACAACGTTCAGTCATTTTATTCACCGTGATCAGGTTCAACTGACTCAGTCAGACAAGTTAGTGTTTACTGTATACTGGGACATTCTGGGCTCCACAGACCCTCAAGACACTCCTGAAGAAATGTGTCGAGGCAGTGTGTTGGAGTAGTAGGTTGGTGTGTGTGTGTGAGTGGTTGTGTATGCATGCGTATGTGGTTGTGTAAGTGTGTGTGTGAGTGGTTGTGTATGCATGTGTATGTGGTTGTGTAAGTGTGTGTGTGTGGATGTGTATGATTGTGTAAGTGTTTGAGCGGTAGTGCAAGTGTGTGTGTGTGTGTGAGTGGTTGTGTATGCATGCGTATGTGGTTGTGTAAGTATGTGTGTGTGTGGATGTGTATGTGTGTGATTGTGTAAGTGTCTGTGCGGTTGTGCAAGTGTGTGTGTGGTTGTGTGGTTGTGTATGTGTGGTTGTGTAAGTGTATGTGTGGTTGTGTGTGTGTGGTTGTGTAAGTGTATGTGTGGTTGTGTGTGTGTGTGTGTGGTTGCGTATTTGTGTGGTTGTGGTTGTGTGATTGTGGTAATGTGTGTGTTACCTGTGAGCTGGTTTGGGGCGTGGTAGTATGGATGGTAGTCCTGGATGAGGGGAGGTACAGGGGGGATGTAGCTGGTGTCCACAGACGGCATGCTGGGGGTCCGGCTCACTGGGGACACCTGGTGGTGCAGGTTCAACACTCTGCAACCAAACAGACACACAGAGAGAGAGAGAGAATATTAACACACAGAGGTGTGAGAGGTGTGTGAGAGGTGCGAGAGAGGTGCGAGAGAGAGGGGTGAGAGGTGAGATATGTGAAAGGGGTATGAGGGGTGAGAGGTGAGGGAGGGGCGAGAGGGAAGGGAGGGGCGGGAGGGGAAGGAGAGGTGAAAGGGGTGAGGGAGGTGAGAGAGAGGGGTGAGAAAGGGGTATGAGGGGTGAGAGGGGAGGGAGGGGCGAGACGGAAGGGAGGGGCGAGAGGGAAGGGAGGGGCGAGAGGGGGGAGGGAGGGGCGAGAGGGAAGGGAGGGGCGGGAGGGGAAGGAGAGGTGAAAGGGGTGAGGGAGGCGAGGGAGGCGAGGTAGGCGAGATTGGTGCGAGGTGTATTGGTGGAGGTGGGTCTCACCCCTTGTTGACGATGGGAGGCGAGGTGGGGGACAGGGAGGGGCAGGGCCTCTTGATGGGCGGTTGGTCATCATCGTCGTCCTCTGAGGAGCTGTCCAGGGTTAGGTCGATCACCTCCACCTTCATCCTACTGCTGCCCCCGTTGTGGGACGACGAGCTCCTCTGCTCCCCTACCGCCGACCGATGCAAGCCTGGGGGGAGAGAGACACGGCAAACAATCACATCAATCAAATGTATTTATATAGCCTATTACACACCCCAGCCTAGAGCAAGTGGCAACACAGTGGAACAGTCATGAGACATATAGTGTAAAGATAAGCCAGAAGAAAATCATCTAACACAACGAGAGACACTGGGTTTGCAGCCTGTTGTTCCAGCACTGTTCTAACACACATTCTTATACAAATCAAGGTCCAATGAACAGAGTAGTGGAATCAGGTACGCTACAAGCTGCAGGGCTGGACCAAAAGCCTGCCCTTACACACCGCCTCGCTCACCTTCCAGTCCGTTGCAGTAGGAGGCTGACGAGACCTCCTGTACTTCCTTCTTTGTCCTCATGGGGGCCCAGTAGCCATCCTCCTTAAACTGGATCTCATCACAGTCTACACAACTGTTCAGGATCTCCATGAACAACCTGGACAAGACAGAGACACAGAAACAACAGTGTGAAGGTATACTGTACATGCAATGTATTCATGTTGTGGTACAGTCATTGTGTGTACAGTGTGATTCATGTTGTTTACTTGGTGTGTGTAAATACATCTATACACTACAGATTGAATGAATAGGGCGGCCCTGTATACGGTATAACTGAATAGAGCGGCCCTATATACGGTATAACTGAATAGGGTGGCCCTGTATACGGTATAACTGAATAGAGCGGACCTGTATACGGTATAACTGAATAGAGCGGCCCTGTATATGGTATAACTGAATAGAGTGGCCCTGTATACGGTATAACTGAATAGAGCGGACCTGTATACGGTATAACTGAATAGAGTGGACCTGTATACAGTATAACCGAATAGAGTGGACCTGTACACAGTATAACTGAATAGAGTGGACCTGTACACAGTATAACTGAATAGAGTGGACCTGTATACAGTATAACTGAATAGAGCGGACCTGTATACGGTATAACTGAATAGAGCGGCCCTATATATGGTATAACTGAATAGAGTGGCCCTGTATACAGTATAACTGAATAGAGTGGACCTGTATACGGTATAACTGAATAGGGCGGCCCTGTATACGGTATAACTGAATAGAGTGACTGAATCGAGTGGCCCTGTATACGGTATAACTGAATAGAGCGGACCTGTATACGGTATAACTGAATAGAGTAGACCTGTATACAGTATAACTGAATAGAGTGGCCCTGTATACAGTATAACTGAATAGAGTAGACCTGTATACGGTATAACTGAATAGAGTGGCCCTGTATACAGTATAACTGAATAGAGTGGCCCTGTATACAGTATAACTGAATAGAGTGGACCTGTATACAGTATAACTGAATAGAGTGGACCTGTATACAGTATAACGGAATAGAGTGGCCCTGTATACAGTATAACTGAATAGAGTGGACCTGTATACAGTATAACTGAGAAGGTTGTTTATGTACATACTGTAGGTCAACTAGCGGAATCCCGCCCTATGGTTGGATGTGACTATTCAATACCATTTCATGTTTGAAGAACACAACCACAGACCGTTCAACTCAACAACCCCCCAGCTAAGCACAAATTCATGCTGCTAATCAACTATTCTCAACTTCCTGTATTTTGATCGCTGCTCACCCAAAATGTCACCCTATGGGTGAATATTGAATTTGTTTAGAAAAATAAGTTGGTTGCAACTGGAGCCATGTAAAGAATTGTTGGGCTACACATTTTAAACCCACAGGTCACCATCTGATGTGACCATTAAAGTCTGAAACTGGGCACAGAAAATAAACAAACTAAGCCCAGAGGAATATAAAGTGGCCAGTGGCATGTTCCCGGATGATGTGCTTCTTTCCAGCCTAAAATTAAGAAAATCTGCACAAAATTGTAGGGGCAGACCCCGCCGCAAGTTCCTGTGATACGGTATAATAACATAGATGTATACAGTATACACAGTGCCTTCAGAAAGTATTCATACCCCTTGACTTATTCCACATTTTGTTGTGTTACAGCCTGAATTCAAAATAGATTTCCCCCCCTCGCCCATATACACACTCACAATACCCCATAATGACATCACAATACCCCATAATGACATCACAATACCCCAGAATGACATCACAATACCCCAGAATGACATCACAATACCCCAGAATGACAAAGTGAAAACATGTTCTTAGACATTTTTGCACATTTATTGAAAATGAAATACAGAAATATCTCACGTACATAAGTATTCACACCTCTGAGTCAATACTTTGCAGGAGCTCCTTTGGCAGTGATTACAGTAGAGTCTTTCTGGGTAAGTCTCTAAGAGATTTCCACACCTGGATTGTGCAACATTTTTCCATTATTATTTTCAAAATTCTTCAAGCTCTGTCATTTGGTTTTTGATCATTGACAACCATTTTCAGGTCTTGCCAAAGATTTTCAAGAAGATTTAAGTCAAAACTGTAACTAGGCCACTCAGGAACATTCACTGTCTTCTTGTTAAGCAACTCCAGTGTAGATTTGTCCTTGTTTTTGTCCTACTGAAATGTGAATTCATCTCTGGTGGAAAGCAGACAACCTGGTTTTCCTCTAGGATTGTTCCTGTGTTTAGCTCCATTTGGTTTATTTTTTATCCTGAAATACTCTCCCAGTCCTTAATGACTGATTAAATGGTGAGTGGTAACTCAGTAATGTTTTGTATTGAATTTACCTCAAACATAACACTTTGTATTGAGGACAAAAATATAATTGCTTTGCAACATTGATTGTATTATTACTCGAGTGCCGTGTTGCAAACATGATGCATGTTTTGGAATATTTTTATATCTTCTTTCATTTCACTCTGTCATTTAGGTTAGCATTGTGGAGTAACTACAATGTTGTTGATCCATCCTCAGTCTTCTATCACAGCCATTAAACTCTGTAACTGTTTTAAAGTCACCATTGGCCTCATGGTGAAAGCTCTGAGCGGTTTCCTTCCTCTCCGACAACTGAGTTAGAAAGGACACCTGTATCTCTGTAGTGACTGGGTGTATTGATACACCATCCAAAGTGTAATTACTAACTTTACCATGTTCAAAGGGATATTCAATGTCTGCTTTTTTAATTTTTACCAATCTACCTATAGGTGTCGTTCTTTGCCAGGCATGGGAAAACTTCTCTAGTCTTTGTGGTTGAATCTGTGTTTGAAATTCACTGCTCAACTGAGGGACCTTACAGATGATTGATTGTGTGGTGTACAGAGATGAGGTAGACATTCATGTTAAACACTACTATTGTACACAGAGTGAGTCCATGCAACTTATTATGTGACTTGTTAAGCACATTTTTACTCCTGAACTTATTTAGGGTTGCCATGACAAAGGGGTTTGAATATTTACTGACTCAAGAAATTTCAGCTTTTCATGTTATATTAATTACAAAAAAAATTCAAAAAACATACTTCCAATTAGACATTATGGGATATTATGTGTTTAAAATCTAAATGTAATCCATTTTAAATTCAGGCTGTAACACAACAACATGTGGAATAAGTGAAGGGGCATGAATCCTTTCTGAAAGGCCTGTAGGACCACTATGTTCTGTATTAAAGAGAGACACTAAGAGCCGGTTCAGGGTTGTGGGTCTCACCCGTCAATGATGAGATGTTGGTAGGGGGCTTTCTGATCACAGACGGGACAAACCCAGGTGGGTTTCTTCTCATTCATCTGGATGTACAGCGTAGCGTCAAAACACTGCAGGTGGGAACACGTCAGCGCCCGGCACGGAATCATCAGACGCATCTTCCCCAGCTGCAAACACACACACACACGCCACAGACATAGTAGTTAAGCGGTGATAGGGGTATTGAGACAAGTCGGGACACACACACACACACACACGCCACAGACATAGTAGTTAAGCGGTGATAGGGGTATTGAGACAAGCCGGGACACACACAGTAAAGCACAGTAATAGGGGTGTTAAGACAGTGTGTGTGTTTACCGGACAGAGCAGCGACACACGCAGGCTGGTGGTGGCGATTTCACTGTCTGGATCTGCCGTTAGCTTCTCTTTGACTGCAGAGGGACAGAGAACAGCATGAAGAAGAAGCAGGGATCATGACCAACCTATACAAGACCTGCACAACCATCTACAGTAGATGAACCCTTCACATGGAATATAGTACAGAGCTCCATGACAATACAGAACAAGACACGTGGTTTAAACAGGCCAGAACTAAATATGTAGCTAGATACATTTGTGTCATGGACCCGTTCAGCCAGCATGCTAACAGTGCTAACACTGCTAACAGTGCTAACAGTGTAAATAGTGTGTCGTCCTGGCAACCCTTACTGAGTGCTCTGGAATGGTCTGGGTTCCTGATGCCTTTGGACCGTAGTCTCTGCAACAGTACTGTGGACGACTGCTGCTTGACCAGGTACACCGCCATAGAGTAGCTCTGAAAACACAGAAGGTGCTGTAGGGTTGTTAAAATCACTCTCTTTTTCATCCAGATCACTGCACTTTTCTACAACACTTTTATTCATGTCTTTTTGCCCCATTGTTGTTATCAAACCAAACATTATTTATACAGCACGTTTCTTACAGGAGTAAATTCTAAGTGCTTAAAACATAAAATAAATTGGCCTCCCGAGTGGAGCAGACGTCTACAGATCCGCAATTATGCACCGCCTCAATTGGCCCAGCATCCTCCAGGTTAGGGGAGGGTTTGTCTGGCCGGGATGTCCTTATTCCATCGCACTCTAGCAGCCCCTGTGGCGGGCCGGGTGCAGTGCACGCTGACACGGTCGCCAGGTGTACGGTGTTTCCTCTGACACATTGGTGCGGCCTGCTTCCGGGTCAAGTGGGCAATGTGTTAAGAAGCAGTGCGGCTAGGTGGGGTCATGTTTCGGAGGACGCATGGCTCTCGACCTTTTGCCTCTCCCGAGTCCGTACGGGAGTTGCAACGATGGGACAAGACTGTAACTACCAATTGGATACCAAGAATTTGGGTAGAAAAAGGGGCAATAATAATCAAAAATATATATATATATTTTTAAATACTATTTTTTTTAAAGAAAAAATATAAAAATACATATATATATATATTTTTTTACAATTAAAATAGACAATAATCAAATTAAAATTAAGAGATTTTTTAAATGTATCATCTCTTCAATCTTATATCTTACCCTTCCAACCTCTGAGGTCCAAGACACCACGATGGTGTTGGGGACTGTGGTGGATAGTCTGACCACTGAGGTAATGTTGATGGGCCGGCTAGGGCGCTTCGGCTCCACACCGTTTTTCGTTGGAGGAAGATAACCCTGAGAGGGGAGAGAGGGATAGAAGAAGAGAGAGGGAGGGAGAGAGGAGAAGGGAGAGAGACAGATGGAGGGAGAAAGATGGAGAGAGAGGCAAGGAGGGGAGGGAGAAAGATGGAGAGAGAGGCAAGGAGGGGAGGGAGAAAGGGAGGGAGAGAGGAGGGAGGGAGAAAGGGAGGGAGAGAGGGAGGAGGGAGAGAGAGAGAGGGAGAGAGACAGATGGAGGGAGAAAGATGGAGAGAGAGGTAAGGAGGGGAGGGAGAAAGGGAGGGAGAGAGGGAGAGAGGGAGGAGGGAGAGAGAGAGAGGTAAGGAGGGGAGGGAGAAAGGGAGGATGAGAGAGAGGTAAGGAGGGGAGAGAGAGAGAGAAAGAGAGAGGTAAGGAGGGGAGAGAGAGAGAGGGGGGAAAGGTCACACTCCACATCTCAATCAACTGTTTATTGTAATTGAAGGTATGGTTTGTGTTTAACCAGCAGTACTGTACAGTGTGTAACCAGCAGTACTGTACAGTATGTAACCAGCAGTACTGTACAGTGTGTAACTAGCAGTACTGTACAGTGTGTAACTAGCAGTACTGTACAGTGTGTAACTAGCAGTACTGTACAGTGTGTAACCAGCAGTACTGTACAGTGTGTAACCGGCAGTACTGTACAGTGTGTAACCGGCAGTACTGTACAGTGTGTGACTATCAGTACTGTACAGTGTGTGACTGGCAGTACTGTACAGTGTGTAACTGGCAGTACTGTACAGTGTGTAACTGGCAGTACTGTACAGTGTGTAACCGGCAGTACTGTACAGTGTGTAACTGGCAGTACTGTACAGTGTGTGACTGGCAGTACTGTACAGTGTGTGACTATCAGTACTGTACAGTGTGTAACTGGCAGTACTGTACAGTGTGTAACTAGCAGTACTGTACAGTGTGTAACTAGCAGTACTGTACAGTGTGTAACCAGCAGTACTGTACAGTGTGTAACTAGCAGTACTGTACAGTGTGTAACTAGCAGTACTGTACAGTGTGTAACTAGCAGTACTGTACAGTGTGTAACTAGCAGTACTGTACAGTGTGTAACTAGCAGTACTGTACAGTGTGTAACTAGCAGTACTGTACAGTGTGTAACTAGCAGTACTGTACAGTGTGTAACCAGCAGTACTGTACAGTGTGTAACTAGCAGTACTGTACAGTGTGTAACCAGCAGTACTGTACAGTGTGTAACCAGCAGTACTGTACAGTGTGTAACCAGCAGTACTGTACAGTGTGTGGAGTTGTGTTTCTTACCGGGAGGTTGCATGGCTTCCCGTTCACCTTCACACACAGATTGGGCGGAAAGTGGTCTTCCTGAGGACAACTCGTCTCAGAGAGACAAAACCTGCGCACACACACACACACAGACAAACAGACACACACACACAACCATAATGAGCAATATTGCAATGAAGACTGGCCACTATATTATGGCCAGCTGATCTCTCGGTAAACCATCAATACTATGATGCTAAATTCACCTGAGGTCAATTGAGGCAATGCTGGTTGCCTCAATTGCAACCAGCATTGGCCACCCCCGAACCACTCACTAAGACAGATGTCAGGGTTATGTTTCCATCCTCATTGCAACCAACATTTTTTACAATTATTTCGCCTTCTGGTGGGAATTATCTTCGGAACATATTAGTACGGCAATTTTACCTGACAATGGGCAATTTATTTAAAATAATGTTTTCCCTCTTTTTCTCTCCACTTTCGTGGTATCCAATTGGTAGTTAGTCTTGTCTCATCGCGGCAACTCCCGTACGGACTTGGGAGAGGCGTAAGTCCAGAGCAGTGCGTCCTCCGAAACACAACCCAACCAAGCCACACTGCTTCTTGACACAATGCCCACTTAACCCGGTAGACAGCCACACCAATGTGTCGGAGGAAACACCGTACACCTGGTGACCGTGTCAGCGTGCAATGCGCCCGGCCCGCCACAGGAGTCGCTAGTGCACGATGGGACAAGGACATCCCTGCCGGCCAAACCCTCCCCTAACCCGGATGACGCTGGGCCAATTGTGCGCCGCCCCATGGGCCTCCCGGTCGCGGCCGGCTGCGACAGAGCCTGGACTCTAACCCAGAATCTCTGGTGGTAACAGCTAACAGCTTTGTGATGCAGAGCCTTAGACCACAGCGCCACTCAGGAGGCCGGGCAATTTATCTACAACTGAAATAAGGTATTTCATCTCCTTGTTTACCACGGAAAATCTACTATGGCAATGTAGCCTACCCTACGTTGTTTGAATGGAAACATCCTGGTGTAGGATACATTTTTAGTTTCCAATTCATGGAAATTCATTAATTATTTTATTTGTCCTAATAAAAAAAATGTAATTTCTTATCAAGAGGTTCGAGGGAAAAATTATTGAACTGTAGGCTACATAACATTTGAAAGTAAATTGCGATTGTATTGTATTTTGAATCAAATTCTATCCTATTCTAATAAAGTTATTTAAAAGTTAAACAAAATTAGGTTATAGACATGATGGTGTTGTGTTTTTTTATTTTTATTATTTTATTTTTATTTTACCGTTATTTTACCAGGTAAGTTGACTGAGGACACGTTCTCATTTGCAGCAACGACCTGGGGAATAGTTACAGGGGAGAGGAGGGGGATGAATGAGCCAATTGTAAACTGGGGATTATTAGGTGACCATGATGGTTTGAGGGCCAGATTGGGAATTTAGCCAGGACACCGGGGTTAACACCCTACTCTTACGATAAGTGCCATGGGATCTTTAACGACCTCAGAGAGTCAGGACACCCGTTTAACGTCCCATCCGAAAGACGGCACCCTACACAGGGCAGTGTCCCCAATCACTGCCCTGGGGCATTGGGTTATTTTTTTTATTTTTTTAGACCAGAGGAAGAGTGCCTCCTACTGGCTCTCCAACACCACTTCCAGCAGCATCTGGTCTCCCATCCAGGGACTGACCAGGACCAACCCTGCTTAGCTTCAGAAGCAAGCCAGCAGTGGTATGCAGGGTGGTATGCTGCTGGTTGGGCTGGTAGTTAATAGTAACATGTTCTATGTTGTGAGGTTATAGACATGATGGTGGTTGGGCTGGTAGTTAATAGTAACATGTTCTATGTTGTGAGGTTATAGACATGATGGTGTTGGTGGTTGGGCTGGTAGTTAATAGTAACATGTTCTATGTTGTGAGGTTATAGACATGATGGTGTTGGGCTGGTAGTTAATAGTAACATGTTCTATGTTGTGATGTTATAGACATGATGGTGTTGGTGGTTGGGCTGGTAGTTAATAGTAACATGTTCTATGTTGTGAGGTTATAGACATGATGGTGTTGGTGGCTGGGCTGGTAGTTAATAGTAACATGTTCTATGTTGTGAGGTTATAGACATGATGGTGTTGGTGGCTGGGCTGGTAGTTAATAGTAACATGTTCTATGTTGTGAGGTTATAGACATGATGGTGTTGGTGGTTGGGCTGGTAGTTAATAGTAACATGTTCTATGTTGTGATGTTATAGACATGATGGTGTTGGTGGTTGGGCTGGTAGTTAATAGTAACATGTTCTATGTTGTGAGGTTATAGACATGATGGTGTTGGGCTGGTAGTTAATAGTAACATGTTCTATGTTGTGAGGTTATAGACATGATGGTGTTGGTGGTTGGGCTGGTAGTTAATAGTAACATGTTCTATGTTGTGATGTTATAGACATGATGGTGTTGGTGGTTGGGCTGGTAGTTAATAGTAACATGTTCTATGTTGTGATGTTATAGACATGATGGTGTTGGGCTGGTAGTTAATAGTAACATGTTGTGATGTTATAGACATGATGGTGTTGGTGGTTGGGCTGGTAGTTAATAGTAACATGTTCTATGTTGTGATGTTATAGACATGATGGTGTTGGTGGTTGGGCTGGTAGTTAATAGTAACATGTTCTATGTTGTGAGGTTATAGACATGATGGTGTTGTGTTGGTGGTTGGGCTGGTAGTTAATAGTAACATGTTCTATGTTGTGATGTTATAGACATGATGGTGTTGGGCTGGTAGTTAATAGTAACATGTTCTATGTTGTGAGGTTATAGACATGATGGTGTTGGTGGTTGGGCTGGTAGTTAATAGTAACATGTTCTATGTTGTGAGGTTATAGACATGATGGTGTTGGTGGCTGGGCTGGTAGTTAATAGTAACATGTTCTATGTTGTGAGGTTATAGACATGATGGTGGTTGGGCTGGTAATTAATAGTAACATGTTCTATGTTGTGAGGTTATAGACATGATGGTGTTGGTGGTTGGGCTGGTAGTTAATAGTAACATGTTCTATGTTGTGAGGTTATAGACATGATGGTGTTGGTCTGGTAGTTAATAGTAACATGTTCTATGTTGTGAGGTTATAGACATGATGGTGTTGGGCTGGTAGTTAATAGTAACATGTTCTATGTTGTGAGGTTATAGACATGATGGTGTTGTGTTGGTGGTTGGGCTGGTAGTTAATAGTAACATGTTCTATGTTGTGAGGTTATAGACATGATGGTGTTGGTCTGGTAGTTAATAGTAACATGTTCTATGTTGTGATGTTATAGACATGATGGTGTTGGTGGTTGGGCTGGTAGTTAATAGTAACATGTTCTATGTTGTGAGGTTATAGACATGATGGTGTTGGTGGTTGGGCTGGTAGTTAATAGTAACATGTTCTATGTTGTGAGGTTATAGACATGATGGTGTTGGGCTGGTAGTTAATAGTAACATGTTCTATGTTGTGATGTTATAGACATGATGGTGTTGGTGGTTGGGCTGGTAGTTAATAGTAACATGTTCTATGTTGTGAGGTTATAGACATGATGGTGTTGTGTTGGTGGTTGGGCTGGTAGTTAATAGTAACATGTTCTATGTTGTGAGGTTATAGACATGATGGTGTTGGTGGTTGGGCTGGTAGTTAATAGTAACATGTTCTATGTTGTGAGGTTATAGACATGATGGTGTTGGTGGTTGGGCTGGTAGTTAATAGTAACATGCTCTATGTTGTGAGGTTATAGACATGATGGTGTTGTGTTGGTGGTTGGGCTGGTAGTTAATAGTAACATGTTCTATGTTGTGAGGTTATAACAGAGATCATTAATTTAATTTGTGGAACAGCGTGAAAAACCTCAATAGCTTAACGTTATATGTTCTGACAGGACTACAAGGCCTGTTGTACTGAAAAACTATGTCTCCATTGGAAAGAAAAGTGTTATGGAGAGTCATTTGGTATTATTTGGAAGTCGTTATCTTAACCATAGAAACAGATAAAGTGCTTTGTTTTATAAATGATATTTAAATTGTGCTTCACACAGTTGCTGTAATCCATACCCCTTTCATTTACACCGTGGTAATTCATTAACACTTAGTCTTCAATGGCCTAACTTTATTTTCACAGAAGATACATAAATAATCTGGCTTAGTAATTGCCTGTAATTAAACGTGTTAACTAAATCATTGTATTTGACATAGGCTACATTTACAGTCTAATCATTATATTTCAGTTGTAGGCTGTGTCATATTCTTTCATTTATGTTTTTCTATTTTGTGGTTCCTGATAGGATGTTATGTCATTTGGGTGGGAGTAGTGAACAAACAATGATGATTTCCCATGTCATTTCCTCTGTCTAGTATAAAGCATGGTAACAGCCATTTCCTCTGTCTAGTATAAAGCATGGTAACAGTCATTTCCTCTGTCTAGTATAAAGCATGGTAACAGCCATTTCCCCTGTCTAGTATAAAGCATGGTAACAGCCATTTCCTCTGTCTAGTATAAAGCATGGTAACAGCCATTTCCTCTGTCTAGTATAAAGCATGGTAACAGTCATTTCCTCTGTCTAGTATAAAGTATGGTAACAGCCATTTCCTCTGTCTAGTATAAAGCATGGTAACAGTCATTTCCTCTGTCTAGTATAAATCACGGTAACAGCCATTTCCTCTGTCTAGTATAAAGTATGGTAACAGTCATTTCCTCTGTCTAGTATAAATCACGGTAACAGCCATTTCCTCTGTCTAGTATAAAGTATGGTAACAGTCATTTCCTCTGTCTAGTATAAAGCATGGTAACAGCCATTTCCTCTGTCTAGTATAAAGTATGGTAACAGTCATTTCCTCTGTCTAGTATAAAGCATGGTAACAGCCATTTCCTCTGTCTAGTATAAAGCATGGTAACAGCCATTTCCTCTGTCTAGTATAAAGCATGGTAACAGTCATTTCCTCTGTCTAGTATAAAGCATGGTAACAGCCATTTCCTCTGTCTAGTATAAAGCATGGTAACAGCCATTTCCTCTGTCTAGTATAAAGCACGGTAACAGCCATTTCCTCTGTCTAGTATAAAGCATGGTAACAGCCATTTCCTCTGTCTAGTATAAAGCATGGTAACAGCCATTTCCTGTGTCTAGTATAAAGCATGGTAACAGCCATATCCTCTGTTTAATATCTAGCTGGCTTGATATGGTAACATCTACATAGTGGCTGTAGTATAGTGGGAGGATATATTGATCAGGATATATATTGATCAGGACCTACATAGTGGTTGTAGTATAGTGGGAGGATATATTGATCAGGATATATATTGATCAGGATATATATTGATCAGGATATATATTGATCAGGATATATATTGATCAGGACCTACATAGTGGTTGTAGTATAGTGGGAGGATATATTGATCAGGATATATATTGATCAGGACCTACATAGTGGTTGTAGTATAGTGGGAGGATATATTGATCAGGATATATATTGATCAGGATATATATTGATCAGGACCTACATAGTGGTTGTAGTATAGTGGGAGGATATATTGATCAGGATATATATTGATCAGGACCTACATAGTGGCTGATAGAAACCTACTAGAAGTAGAACAATGAGTTCTATCAACTTACCGTAACTGAACTTGTACTGTGAAGTCACATTTGGTCCCCGAGATGTCCCTGAAAAACACAGACGGACATTAAAGGGTGGGTGGGGTACATTGGTAGTACAGGGTACGTTGGTAGGGTAGAGGGTAGGTAGGGTACGTTGGTAGGGTACATGGTAGTATAGTGTATATGGTAGAGCAGAGGGTGGGTAGGGTACGTTGGTAGTATAGGGTACATGGTAGTATAGGGTACATGGTAGTGTAGAGGGTAGGCAGGGTACGTTGGCAGGGTACATGGTAGTATAGGGTACATGGTAGTGTAGAGGGTTGGTAGCGTACATGGTAGTACAGGGTACATGGTAGGGTAGAGGGTAGGCAGGGTACGTGGTAGTATAGGGTGCATGGTAGGGTTGAGGGTAGAAGGGTACATGGTAGTACAGGGTACATGGTAGGAATGGTACGTTGGTAGGGTACATGGTAGTATAGGGTACATGGTAGGGTAGAGGGTAGAAGGGTACATGGTAGTACAGGGTACATGGTAGGAATGGTACGTTGGTAGGGTACATGGTAGAGTAGAGGGTAGTATAGGGTACATGGTAGTACAGGGTACATGGTAGTGTAGAGGGTAGGCAGGGTACGTTGGCAGGGTACATGGTAGTATAGGGTACATGGTAGTGTAGAGGGTTGGTAGCGTACATGGAGGGTAGAGGGTAGGCAGGGTACGTGGTAGTACAGGGTACATGGTAGGAATGGTACGTTGGTAGGGTACATGGTAGTATAGGGTACATGGCAGGGTAGAGGGTAGAAGGGTACATGGTAGTACAGGGTACATGGTAGGAATGGTACGTTGGTAGGGTACATGGTAGAGTAGAGGGTAGTATAGGGTACATGGTAGTACAGGGTACATGGTAGGAATGGTACGTTGGTAGGGTACATGGTAGTATAGGGTACATGGCAGGGTAGAGGGTAGAAGGGTACATGGTAGTACAGGGTACATGGTAGGAATGGTACGTTGGTAGGGTACATGGTAGAGTAGAGGGTAGTATAGGGTACATGGTAGTACAGGGTACATGGTAGGAATGTTACGTTGGTAGGGTACATGGTAGGGTAGAGGGTAGGACGGGTACGTTGGTAGGGTACATGGTAGAGTAGAGGGTAAAAGGGTACATGGTAGTACAGGGTACATGGTAGGAATGGTACGTTGGTAGTGTACATGGTAGAGTAGAGGGTAGTATAGGGTACATGGTAGAGTAGAGGGTAGGCAGGGTACGTTGGTAGGGTACATGGTAGGATAGAGGGTAGGGAGGGTATGTTGGTAGGGTATGTTGGTAGGGTACGTTGGTAGGGTACATGGTAGAGGGTTTGAGTGTCTCTTACATTGAGCTGCTAATCTGTTGGACTTGCTGCGGCGTTAGTGCGAACGCAAAACACGTTTCCTGAAACCGCTGGCTGTTGTCCGATGCTGCAGAAAGAGAGAGCGAGACAGAGAGAGACACAGAGGGAGAGAGAGAACGAGAGACAGAGGGAGAGAGAGAGGGAGAGAGAGAGTGAGAGAGAGAGTGAGAGAGAGAGTGAGAGAGAGAGTGAGAGAGAAACAGAGAGCGAGAGAAACAGAGAGCGAGAGAAACAGAGAGCGAGAGAAAGCGAGAGTGAGATGGAAACAGAGAACGAGAGAGAACGAGAGAGAGCGAGAGAAAGCGAGAGAGCGAGAGTGAGACGGAGACAGAGAGAGGAGGTACTGGTTAGTGATAAGTGAGGGGAACTGTAGAGGACAGTGAACAATCAGAAGAACAATCTGCCCTTTATGGCCATGTACTCTTATAACCTCCATCAGGCACAGCCAGAAGAGGACTGGCCACCCCTCAGAGCCTGGTTCTTCTCTAGGTTTCTTCCTAGGTTCCTGCCTTTTCTTGGGAGTTTTTCCTAGCCACCGTGCTTCTACATCTGCATGGCTTGCTGTTTGGGGTTTTAGTCTGGGTTTCTGTACAAGCACTTTGTGACAACTGCTGATGTAAAAAAGGCTTTTTAAATACATTTGATTGATTGAACAGAGGCCCAGTCCCTTTTCAGTGAGAGCTCTGTTCACTCAACCAATCACACAATACAGGGTCCTCTACCCGCAACACAATACAGGGTCCTCTACCCGCAACACAATACAGGGTCCTCTACCCGCAACACAATACAGGGTCCTCTACCCACAATACAATACAGGGTCCTCTACCCACAATACAACACAGGGTCCTCTACCCACAATACAACACAGGGTCATCTACCCACAACACAATACAGGGTCCTCTACCCACAACACAATACAGGGTCCTCTACCCACAACACAATACAGGGTCCTCTTCCCACAACACAATACAGGGTCCTCTACCCACAATACAATACAGGGTCCTCTACCCACAACACAATACAGGGTCCTCTACCCACAACACAATACAGGGTCCTCTACCCACAACACAGGGTCCTCTACCCACAATACAATACAGGGTCCTCTTCCCACAACACAATACAGGGTCCTCTACCCACAAGACAATACAGGGTCCTCTACCCACAATACAATACAGGGTCCTCTACCCACAACACAGGGTCCTCTACCCACAATACAATACAGGGTCCTCTTCCCACAACACAATACAGGGTCCTCTACCCACAAGACAATACAGGGTCCTCTACCCACAAGACAATACAGGGTCCTCTACCCACAATACAGGGTCCTCTACCCACAACACAATACAGGGTCCTCTACCCACAACACAGGGTCCTCTACCCACAACACAATACAGGGTCCTCTACCCACAAGACAATACAGGGTCCTCTACCCACAATACAATACAGGGTCCTCTACCCACAACACAATACAGGGTCCTCTCCCCGCAACACAATACAGGGTCCTCTCCCCGCAACACAATACAGGGTCCTCTACCCACAACACAATACAGGGTCCTCTCCCCATAACCCAATACAGGGTCCTCTACCCATAACCCAATACAGGGTCCTCTACCCATAACCCAATACAGGGTCCTCTACCCATAACCCAATACAGGGTCCTCTACCCATAACCCAATACAGGGTCCTCTACCCATAACCCAATACAGGGTCCTCTACCCATAACCCAATACAGGGTCCTCTACCCACAACCCAATACAGGGTCCTCTACCCACAACCCAATACAGGGTCCTCTACCCACAACCCAATACAGGGTCCTCTACCCGCAACCCAATACAGGGTCCTCTACCCGCAACCCAATACAGGGTCCTCTACCCGCAACCCAATACAGGGTCCTCTACCCGCAACACAATACAGGGTCCTCTACCCGCAACACAATACAGGGTCCTCTACCCGCAAGACAATACAGGGTCCTCTACCCACAAGACAATACAGGGTCCTCTACCCACAAGACAATACAGGGTCCTCTACCCACAATACAATACAGGGTCCTCTACCCACAACACAATACAGGGTCCTCTACCCACAACACAATACAGGGTCCTCTACCCACAACACAATACAGGGTCCTCTACCCACAACACAATACAGGGTCCTCTACCCACAACACAATACAGGGTCCTCTTCCCACAACACAATACAGGGTCCTCTACCCACAACACAATACAGGGTCCTCTACCCACAACACAGGGTCCTCTACCCACAATACAATACAGGGTCCTCTTCCCACAACACAATACAGGGTCCTCTACCCACAAGACAATACAGGGTCCTCTACCCACAATACAATACAGGGTCCTCTACCCACAACACAGGGTCCTCTACCCACAATACAATACAGGGTCCTCTTCCCACAACACAATACAGGGTCCTCTTCCCACAACACAATACAGGGTCCTCTACCCACAAGACAATACAGGGTCCTCTACCCACAATACAGGGTCCTCTACCCACAACACAATACAGGGTCCTCTACCCACAATACAATACAGGGTCCTCTACCCACAAGACAATACAGGGTCCTCTACCCACAAGACAATACAGGGTCCTCTACCCACAACACAATACAGGGTCCTCTCCCCGCAACACAATACAGGGTCCTCTCCCCGCAACACAATACAGGGTCCTCTACCCACAACACAATACAGGGTCCTCTCCCCATAACCCAATACAGGGTCCTCTACCCATAACCCAATACAGGGTCCTCTACCCATAACCCAATACAGGGTCCTCTACCCATAACCCAATACAGGGTCCTCTACCCACAACCCAATACAGGGTCCTCTACCCACAACCCAATACAGGGTCCTCTACCCACAACCCAATACAGGGTCCTCTACCCACAACCCAATACAGGGTCCTCTACCCACAACCCAATACAGGGTCCTCTACCCACAACCCAATACAGGGTCCTATACCCACAACCCAATACAGGGTCCTCTACCCACAACCAAATACAGGGTCCTCTACCCACAACCCAATACAGGGTCCTCTACCCACAACCCAATACAGGGTCCTCTACCCACAACACAATACAGGGTCCTCTACCCACAAGACAATACAGGGTCCTCTACCCACAAGACAATACAGGGTCCTCTACCCACAACACAGGGTCATCTACCCACAACACAATACAGGGTCCTCTACCCACAACACAATACAGGGTCCTCTACCCACAACACATTACAGGGTCCTCTACCCACAACACAATACAGGGTCCTCTACCCACAACACAATACAGGGTCCTCTACCCACAACCAAACAGCAGGGAGGATTGTTCTTCACACCAGTTATCCTCCAGACAGACTTCTCAAAACAAAACTGGCTCCCAGGAATGCTCTGAGAAAAGGACAAGTGTGCTATCTTGTCATAGACGCCAGTAGAAATGGGGGCTTCAGCAAGATGGAACGTGTAATATAGTCAATTGGTAGGGTGACGGTACAGTTTGAACCTCGTACGTGCAGAGATCCTAAGAGAAACACAGATCAAAAGACTGTTTTGTCTTGTCGCCATTCATCTCCTCAACAACCTGGGTCCTGGTACAGCCTTGGGCTTGGTGGAGTAGTGTAGGGGAACAGTGGGGCTCTGAAGTGCTGTCTGGGGGGCTTACGGACTGGGAGAAACAGCCCTGTATATACCTGAGGGGCTTACGGACTGGGAGAAACAGCCTGTATATGTCTGGGGGGCTTACGGACTGGGAGAAACAGCCTGTATACGTCTGGGGGGCTTACGGACTGGGAGAAACAGCCCTGTATATGCCTGGGGAGCTTACGGACTGGGAGAAACAGCCCTGTATATGCCTGGGGAGCTTACGGACTGGGAGAAACAGCCCTGTATATGCCTGGGGAGCTTACGGACTGGGAGAAACAGCCCTGTATATGCCTGGGGGGCTTATGGAGTGGGAGAAACAGCCCTGTATATGCCTGGGGAGCTTACGGACTGGGAGAAACAGCCCTGTATATGCCTGGGGGGCTTATGGAGTGGGAGAAACAGCCCTGTATATGCCTGGGGGGCTTACGGACTGGGAGAAACAGCCCTGTATATACCTGGGGGGCTTATGGAGTGGGAGAAACAGCCCTGTATATGCCTGGGGGGCTTACGGACTGGGAGAAACAGCCCTGTATATGCCTGGGGGGCTTACGGACTGGGAGAAACAGCCCTGTATGAAGACAGACTGTGGGGTTAGTACGGTCCCAGGCTGTAGTTCAGCAGTAAGCCGTCCAGTCAGGGTCTTTGTGCTGAGGGACAGAGTTGTGAGACCGATGATGTCACTGTGTGTGTGCGCAGAAGTAGGGTTTGCATATGACAGTAACTGGTGTGTGTCTGGTGAGTGTGTGTGAGAGACTGGTGTGTGTGTGTGACTGGTGTGTGTGTGTGTGTGTGTGTGTGTGTGTGTGTGTGTGTGTGTGTGTGTGTGTGTGTGTGTGTGTGTGTGTGTGTGTGTGTCTGGGGAGCGTGTGTTCAGTCGCCCTTCCTAACTGATGGGATCTCCTCCTGGCAGGATGTACCAACAGAACGTCTTGGCCAGAGAGCCAGGCTGCAGCATCTCCTGGCAGGACGTACCAACAGAACGTCTTGGCCAGAGAGCCAGGCTGCAGCATCTCCTTGCAGGATGTACCAACAGAACGTCTTGGCCAGAGAGCCAGGCTGCAGCATCTCCTGGCAGGATGTACCAACAGAACGTCTTGGCCAGAGAGCCAGGCTGCAGCATCTCCTTGCAGGACGTACCAACAGAACGTCTTGGCCAGAGAGCCAGGCTACAGCATCTCCTGGCAGGACGTACCAACAGAACGTCTTGGCCAGAGAGCCAGGCTACAGCATCTCCTGGCAGGATGTACCAACAGAACGTCTTGGCCAGAGAGCCTGGCTGCAGCATCTCCTTGCAGGATGTACCAACAGAACGTCTTGGCCAGAGAGCCAGGCTGCAGCATCTCCTGGCAGGATGTACCAACAGAACGTCTTGTCCAGAGAGCCTGGCTGCAGCATCTCCTTGCAGGACGTACCAACAGAACGTCTTGGCCAGAGAGCCAGGCTGCAGCATCTCCTGGCAGGACGTACCAACAGAACGTCTTGGCCAGAGAGCCAGGCTACAGCATCTCCTGGCAGGATGTACCAACAGAACGTCTTGGCCAGAGAGCCAGGCTACAGCATCTCCTGGCAGGATGTACCAACAGAACGTCTTGGCCAGAGAGCCTGGCTGCAGCATCTCCTTGCAGGATGTACCAACAGAACGTCTTGGCCAGAGAGCCAGGCTGCAGCATCTCCTGGCAGGATGTACCAACAGAACGTCTTGGCCAGAGAGCCAGGCTGCAGCATCTCCTGGCAGGATGTACCAACAGAACGTCTTGTCCAGAGAGCCTGGCTGCAGCATCTCCTTGCAGGACGTACCAACAGAACGTCTTGGCCAGAGAGCCAGGCTGCAGCATCTCCTTGCAGGACGTACCAACAGAACGTCTTGGCCAGAGAGCCAGGCTGCAGCATCTCCTTGCAGGACGTACCAACAGAACGTCTTGGCCAGAGAGCCAGGCTGCAGCATCTCCTTGCAGGACGTACCAACAGAACGTCTTGGCCAGAGAGCCAGGCTACAGCATATCCTTGCAGGATGTACCAACAGAACGTCTTGGCCAGAGAGCCAGGCTGCAGCATCTCCTTGCAGGACGTACCAACAGAACGTCTTGGCCAGAGAGCCAGGCTACAGCATCTCCTTGCAGGATGTACCAACAGAACGTCTTGGCCAGAGAGCCAGGCTGCAGCATCTCCTTGCAGGATGTACCAACAGAACGTCTTGGCCAGAGAGCCAGGCTGCAGCATCTCCTGGCAGGATGTACCAACAGAACGTCTTGTCCAGAGAGCCAGGCTGCAGCATCTCCTTGCAGGATGTACCAACAGAACGTCTTGGCCAGAGAGCCAGGCTGCAGCATCTCCTTGCAGGATGTACCAACAGAACGTCTTGGCCAGAGAGCCAGGCTGCAGCATCTCCTGGCAGGATGTACCAACAGAACGTCTTGTCCAGAGAGCCAGGCTGCAGCATCTCCTGGCAGGATGTACCAACAGAACGTCTTGGCCAGAGAGCCAGGCTACAGCATCTCCTTGCAGGACGTACCAACAGAACGTCTTGGCCAGAGAGCCTGGCTGCAGCATCTCCTTGCAGGATGTACCAACAGAACGTCTTGGCCAGAGAGCCAGGCTGCAGCATCTCCTGGCAGGATGTACCAACAGAACGTCTTGGCCAGAGAGCCAGGCTGCAGCATCTCCTTGCAGGATGTACGAACAGAACGTCTTGGCCAGAGAGCCAGGCTGCAGCATCTCCTGGCAGGATGTACCAACAGAACGTCTTGGCCAGAGAGCCAGGCTGCAGCATCTCCTGGCAGGACGTACCAACAGAACGTCTTGGCCAGAGAGCCAGGCTGCAGCATCTCCTTGCAGGATGTACCAACAGAACGTCTTGTCCAGAGAGCCTGGCTGCAGCCTCTCCTTGCATCACAGCAGTTGAAAGCTGCTCATCCAAATCATAAACAGGTGTTTGATGCCAGGTGGGAGCCGCATTCACCTGAGGATAGACGTTTTATGTTGAAGGAGGTTGAAATGGATTTACCGTCAAAGGGAGGCTACCTGTCATCAACGTCCCCTGAGGACTTCCAGTGTGATAGAACGTGTACACAGAGAGTTACCTGACTGACTGGACCAGAAGGAACAACAGCACCTTACTGAGATACACCTCATATAAAGAAATCCATTCATTCAGGCTATAATCCATGGATTTGACATGACTGGGAACACAGATATGCATCTCTTGGTCACAGACACCTTTAAAAATATATATATATTTAAGTAGTTGCGTGGATCAGAACCAGTCAGTATCTGTTGTGACCATCATTTGTCTCATGCATCGTGACATCTCCTTCGCAGTTGATCCGGCTGTTGATTGTGGCCTGTGGCATGTTGTCCCACTCCTCTTCAATGGCTATGTGAAGTAGCTGGATATTGTACACGCTGTCATACACGTTGATCTAGAGCATCCCAAACATGCTCAATGGGTGACATGTCTGGTGAGTATGCAGGCCATGGAAGAACTGGGACATTTTCAGCTTCTAGGAATGGTGTACAGATCCTTGCGACATGGGGCTGTGCATTATCATGCTGAAACGTGAGGTGATGGAGGCGAATGAACGGCACGACAACGGGCCTCAGGTTCTCATGTCGCTCATCTCTTTGCATTAAAACGGCTATTGATCAAATGCAATTGTGTTCGTTGTCCGTAGCTCATGCCTGCCCCATACCATAACCCCACCACTCTGTTCACAAGGTTGACATCAGCAAACTGCTCACCTCCACGACACCATACACGTGGTTCTGCGGTTCTGACGTACTGTCAAATTCTCTAAAAAAGAAGTTGGAGGTGGCTTATATTAGAGAAATTAACATTCAATTGCCTGGCAACAGCTCTGGGGAACATTCCTGTAGTCAGCATGCCAAATACACACACCCTCAAAACACGAGACATCTGTGTCACTGCACATTTTAGAGTGGTCTTTTGTCCCCAGCACAAGGTGCACCTGTAATGATCATGCTGTTTAATCAGTTTCTTGATAGGCCACACCTGTCAGATGGATGGATTATCTTGAAATGCTCACTAACAGGGATGTAAACAAATCTGTGCACAACATCTTACAGAAATAAGCTTTTTGAGCATATGGAACATTTCTGGGATCTTTTATTTCAGCTCATGAAACAAGGGACCAACACATTCATATTTTTGTTCAGTGTAGTTACCTGATGGACTGGACAGGGTAAAGCAGATCATTCAGGGCCAATCACACTGAAAGGCATCAGGCTGCAACTATACTGACAACAGCTTAATTGGCTTCCTTTTGATTCCACCCACACACACACACACACACACACACACACACACACACACACACACACACACACACACACACACACACACGAGGTAAATGATCACAGAATAATATGAGGGGTGTCTCTTGACGGCGGTAATTACTTTCCGTTTAGGATGATGGGGGAGGGGAGGAGAGAGGGACCAACCAAGAATAACCCCCCCACCAGACGATTACCAAGGCCCAACCACCAGGTTCCCCAACTCATCTGCATTAACAGAGAACAATCTGTTTTCCACCGCCTGTGTCTGTCAAAATGGGTCTGTGGTTGTCTTTCCACCACCTGGGGTGCCATTAGAGATGAGAAGGGGTGTGAGGTGGATTTACCACAGCCCCCAGTCTGCTACAATACTAGATGGTAGAAAGAATACAAACATCTATGTGATCCTCGAGTGCATCAGTTGGTTCCTAACAACGGTCTTCTTCCTCCCGGGCGCCAAGGCTATAAATAGACTGTTATTCTCTCTTCCCTCTCGCTCGCTCTCTTTCCCTCACCCCCCCCCCCCCCCCAAAACACTCTCTCCCGCTCAATCTTCAGCATCTGAATTGTTCCAGCCATTGGCTGCAGAGTGGAGGGATCTGTGAGGGGTGTGTTTCTACGTTACTTGTGGAAAGGCAAAGGGTTAACACACACACACACCCCTCCATCTATCAGATCTTTACTGGATGGCTGCTTCTGACAGCAAAGCACGGCAAACACTGTTCCTAGATCAGCTCTTATGGTAAAAGTAGTGTGAGCTCACGTTTGTACCTTTTCTTTCTGGGGAGAATCTGTTCTGGAGTCAGTTCTGGCTAAGAGGAGGAGAAGAGAGGGAACTATAAGCTAGGGAGAATCTGTTCTGGAGTCAGTACTGGCTAAGAGGAGGAGAAGAGAGGGAACTATAAGTTCGGGAGAATCTGTTCTGGAGTCAGTATAAGCTAGGGAGAATGTGTTCTAGAGTCAGTATAAACTAGGGAGAATGTGTTCTAGAGTCAGTATAAACTAGGGAGAATCTGTTCTGGAGTCAGTATAAGTTAGGGAGAATGTGACACTGTTCCTAGATCAGCTCTTATGGTAAAAGTAGTGTGAGCTCACGTTAGTACCTTTTCTTTCTGGGGAAAATCTGTTCTGGAGTCAGTTCTGGCTAAGAGGAGGAGAAGAGAGGGAACTATAAGCTAGGGAGAATCTGTTCTGGAGTCAGTACTGGCTAAGAGGAGGAGAAGAGAGGGAACTATAAGTTCGGGAGAATCTGTTCTGGAGTCAGTATAAGCTAGGGAGAATGTGTTCTGGAGTCAGTATAAGTTAGGGAGAATGTGTTCTAGAGTCAGTATAAACTAGGGAGAATCTGTTCTGGAGTCAGTATAAGTTAGGGAGAATGTGAGCCGCTCTAGTTCTTCAGTGGAGCAAAGACCAGCTGGAGTCTATTAGCTAGTCAGTGGCATCCTCCCATTGTTTTATGCATTACAATACACACATGCTCACACACACACCTGAGATCACTCACAGAAAGGAGCCAAAACGGTTTAGCTCCTCTCACTGTCACCCACGGCAACAGACCGCTCCGTTCAGCCCCGCCACGGCAACAGACCGCTCCGTTCAGCCCCGCCACGGCAACAGACCGCTCCGTTCATCTCCGCCACGGCAACAGACCGCTCCGTTCAGCTCCGCCACGGCAACAGACCGCTCCGTTCAGCTCCGCCACGGCAACAGACCGCTCCGTTCAGCTCCGCCACGGCAACAGACCGCTCCGTTCAGCTCCGCCACGGCAACAGACCGCTCCGTTCAGCTCCGCCACGGCAACAGACCGCTCCGTTCAGCTCCGCCACGGCAACAGACCGCTCCGTTCAGCTCCGCCACGGCAACAGACCGCTCCGTTCAGCTCCGCCACGGCAACAGACCGCTCCGTTCAGCTCCGCCACGGCAACAGACCGCTCCGTTCAGCTCCGCCACGGCAACAGACCGCTCCGTTCAGCTCCGCCACGGCAACAGACCGCTCCGTTCAGCTCCGCCACGGCAACAGACCGCTCCGTTCAGCTCCGCCACGGCAACAGACCGCTCCGTTCAGCTCCGCCACGGCAACAGACCGCTCCGTTCAGCTCCGCCACGGCAACAGACCGCTCCGTTCAGCTCCGCCACGGCAACAGACCGCTCCGTTCAGCTCCGCCACGGTAACAGACCGCTCCGTTCAGCTCCGCCACGGTAACAGACCGCTCCGTTCAGCTCCGCCACGGCAACAGACCGCTCCGTTCAGCTCCGCCACGGTAACAGACCGCTCCGTTCAGCTCCGCCACGGTAACAGACCGCTCCGTTCAACACAATACACCCCGCCAACTGAACCTTCCAGACTAATTGTCTTCTCTTTCCCCAACAGCCATAACTAACCTTTATTGTCCCTATACTGAGAGACCTGTGCAGCCATCCTCTCTACTCTACATAGCAGACACATTCCAGAGCTCTTGCTGCAGCGACACACACTCCTGCTGCATGCTGCCTGGTAGTAGCTCAGAGTGGTGGCTGTTCCCAGCCTGGCAGCCATCACTGCTATGTGAGGGGATGTATGGAGAACACATTGAAGAGGAGTGGGCTTGGGGGGGGGGGGGGGGGTCGGGTTGTGTGTAGTGAGGGGGGGTTGTGTGTAGTGAGGGGGGTTGTGTGTAGTGAGGGGGGGTTGTGTGTAGTGAGGGGGTCAGGGATTGGGTGTGTATTGACTGGTGAGAAGATTGTGATGGGTCAATTTGTATATTTGTGTGTGTGTGTGTGTGTGTGTGTGTGTTTGTGTGGTCACAGCCTTCTGGGGTCAGCTTCTTGTTCTGTATGGTGTGTCATGAAAATATCCATGTTAATGAAAACAAAACACAGGAAGTTGTGTAAAGCCAACGTTGTGCATTCCAATATAAATTCCTCCTTGGCCCTTAAAGAGCTGAGTTAAGGTGCTTTTAGAAGCCTCTTAAACCTGTTCACACATCTGCCACATTCTCAGGGCTCTGTTGTGGCAGATGTGGTGGGGGGCAGCCATCTTGTTTGACCAGAGAGTTTAGAGACCTGCCATTTCAGGAATCGTACTCAATGTACTTTCAACAATCCGCACTGAGGAAGGCTATATGGGTCTACAAGGCCCCGAATCCACAAAAACAAAATGACACCTCCGTATTTTCAATCAAAAATATCTCCCTCTCCCCTCCCAACTCATGACTTTCAAAGAAACATTCAAAGGAGAAAGTCTCAGAAAGGAATCTTTACTATTTATGGGATGCTCATCAAATTTGAAATAGTCCTACATTATTTCCCAAGAATATGGTGATTAAAATCATGTATAATGTATGCGTGCCACATTGATATCCATAATGAACACAGAGGCATGGCTCCCTGGCAGAGGATGATGGTGGTGGTGATGAAGAGTTTAGAGTTCGACAAACATGAATGTGGCCTAGTTAATGAGCAGAGCCGCTCGGGTCCTCAGTTGCTACATTAACCAGTCTTTACAGAGGGGAGCTGGAGTAACTGGAGGCCAACAACATGTACTGATAAGAGTTAGGACATTACAAGCCTTCAACAGGAGAACAGGCTGCTGCACAGACTGGAGAGGGGAGGTAGAGGAGCGAGAGGGGGAGGGAGAGAGGGAGGAAGGGAGGGCATGGGTAGAGTGAGGGAAAGGACAGAGGGAGGGAGGGAAAAAAGAGTGAATTGAATTGAGTGAGGGAGAGAGGGTGGGAGTGGGTAGAGTGAGAGAGGGAGGTAGTGGGTAGAGTGAGGGAGAGAAGATAGAGATTGAATTGAGTGAGAGAGAGGAGAGCAGGAGGGAGTGGGTAGAGTGAGGGAGAGAAGAGAGAGATTGAATTGAGTGAGGGAGGTGTGTGTAGAGTGAGGGAGAGAAGAGAAAGGGAGGGAGAGGGAGCTGGGATAGGGTAGAGAGAGGCAGGGCGAAGATAAAGAGTGGGGGATGGGAGAGAGAGAGGCACAGCCAGAGAGAGGGGAGGGAGAGAGAGAGAGAGGCATAGCCAGAGAGGGGGGAGGGGTGGGAGAGTGAGAGAGGCACAGCCAAGGCAGCTAGAGATAAACAGAGGGAGAGAGATGGAGGGAAACAGAGCCAGCGATAATCAGGGAATGCAAGAGTGAGACAGAGAGAGAGAGTGAGACAGAGACAGAGAGAACACTAATGAAAGAGGGAGAGAGAGAGAGCGAGAGAGAGAACACTAATGATAGAGGGAGAGAGAGAGAACACTAATGATAGAGGGAGAGAGAGAGAGCGAGAGAGAGAACACTAATGATAGACAGAGAGAGAGAGCGAGAGAGCGGGGGAGGGGTGGGCAAGATAACTAGCAATAAACAGAGAGGGGTGGGGTTAAGGGAGAGAGCTAATGATAGACAGAGAGAGGGGGAGGAGAGATGAATAGAACTATAGATGAACAGAGAGAGGAGGAAGAGAGAGGCATAGAGCTAGAGATGAACAGAGAGAGGAGGAAGAGAGAGGCATAGATCTAGAGATGAACAGAGAGAGAGGGGGAAGAGAGAGGGGGAAGAGGGGCATAGAGCTAGAGATGAAAGGAGAGAGGGGGAAGAGAGGCAGAGCTAGAGATGAACAGAGAGAGAGAGAAGAGAGAGAGAGGGGGAAGAGAGGCATAGAGATAGAGATTAACAGAGAGAGAGAAGAGAGAGGGGGAAGAGAGAGGAATAGAGCTATAGATAAACAGAGAGAGGGGGAAGAGAGAGAGAGGAGAGAGAGAGAGAAGAGAGAAAGGGGGAAGAGATGAATATAACTATAGATGAACAGAGAGAGAGTAGAGATGAATATAACTATAGATGAACAGAGAGGGGTAGAGAGGAATAGAGCTATAAATAAACAGAGAGAGGGGGAAGAGAGGGGGATGAGAGAGGGGGATGAGAGAGGGGGAAGAGAGAGAGGAATAGAGCTATAGATAAACAGAGAGAGGGGGAACAGAGAGAGGTGGAAGAGAGAGAGAGAGGCTCCCCTCGGTCCATCTGGGAAGGCAAATGAATGAATCAAGCTGCTTCATTACTGTCCTGACATTATTATTAGGATAAAGAGGGTCATCTCCTCAAAACTACGGCTGTGGATAATTCATTACCACACCGTGCAGGGGAAGGAATCAGGTCTTCAATGACTGAGAGGAGCTACATTCTCTACCTCAGGCTGTTCTCTCTGCCTGGGGGACACGTGTGATTGAAATGCATTATTTATTTGGATGGGTCACTGTTTTTTTATGAGGTTTGGTAAGAGTTTGTGTGGAGGGAGTGTGTGTGTTTGTGTGTGTGCCTAACAGTCACATGATGGGGGATATGTTTTGCAGACACAGGTGTATGGCTGTAGGATTTCACAGCACGTCAATACGAGAGAGATGGAGAGAGGAGAGAAGAGCGAGATGGCGAGATGGACAGTGTTGTGGGCAGTGTGTTTGTACATGCAACCAGAGGCAAATTAATCACAATCCAGTATCCTACTCCATCAAAATGCTAATGTAGGAAAATGTAGACATTTCCATATATTTGCAGGGAAGTTGGTGCAGGTTGAAAGGGGAGGTGTTTTATCATACAAGGTGCAGTGGGGTGTGATGCATCATTTGCATATCTAATAGAACTGGACATCATATCAAAATTAAGAGCCGTGTTGAGATGCAACTGTACAAGTTGTGAATTATAAATAGGTTACTTAGAAAGACAGAGGATGTATAGCCTATTAGGCCTAAAAGTATGTCTGTATGGCCCCGTATGGTCCCGTATGGCTCCGTATGGCTCCGTATGGCTCCGTATGGCTCCGTATGGTCCCGTATGGCCCCGTATGGCCCCGTATGGCCCCGTATGGCTCCGTATGGCCCCGTATGGCTCCGTATGGCTCCGTATGGTCCCTTATGGCTCCGTATGGCTCCGTATGGCCCCGTATGGCCCCGTATGGTCCCGTTTGGCTCCGTATGGCTCCGTATGGCTCCGTATGGTCCCGTATGGTCCCGTATGGCTCCGTATGGCCCCGTATGGTCCCGTATGGTCCCGTATGGCTCCGTATGGCTCCGTATGGCTCCGTATGGCTCCGTATGGCCCCGTATGGCTCCGTATGGCTCCGTATGGTCCCGTATGGCCCCGTATGGCCCCGTATGGTCCCGTATGGCTCCGTATGGCCCCGTATGGTCCCGTATGGCCCCGTATGGCCCCGTATGGTCCCGTATGGCCCCGTATGGCCACGTATGGCCCCGTATGGCTCCGTATGGCCCCGTATGGCTCCGTATGGCCCCGTATGGCTCCGTATGGCTCCGTATGGCCCCGTATGGTCCCGTATGGCTCCGTATGGTCCCGTATGGCTCCGTATGGCTCCGTATGGCAGAGCATGATGCATTATTATCTTAAAGTGGAACTGACAGCGTTTTAGCAACAATGAATTCTTATTAAAATATGTTCATATACGACCCCAGTAAGAACATGACGCCTGCTTCTAAATTGACTGATAAACACATAGATATGATCACTTTCAGATGTTCCCACTTTATTACAATGTTTGGGAATGACGTAGAGGAAGGCATGTGAAAATTCTATAGAAATATATAGTTGGAAAGCAGCTGTGCATTTGAACAATTAATAGACACTGCAGTAAATAAAACCTATTGTCCAGACGACACAGACCGGAGTGCCATAGCCAATCAGTGATACAGTAGGCCTATATGCAAATAAGCCATTTGCCACACAGGCCTGCTGCCATCATTCACTTTGAACTGGACTGTGTGTTTACAGGCAGTATGACCTGCCATCATTCACTTTGAACTGGACTGTGTGTTTACAGGCAGTAGGACCTGCCATCATTCACTCTGAACTGGACTGTGTTTACAGGCAGTAGGACCTGCCATCATTCACTTTGAACTGGACTGTGTGTTTACAGGCAGTAGGACCTGCCATCATTCACTCTGAACTGGACTGTGTTTACAGGCAGTAGGACCTGCCATCATTCACTTTGAACTGGACTGTGTGTTTACAGGCAGTAGGACCTGCCATCATTCACTCTGAACTGGACTGTGTTTACAGGCAGTAGGACCTGCCATCATTCACTCTGAACTGGACTGTGTTTACATGCAGTAGGACCTGCCATCATTCACGTTGAACTGGACTGTGTGTTTACAGGCAGTATGACCTGCCATCATTCACACTGAACTGGACTGTGTTTACAGGCAGTAGAACCTGCCATCATTCACACTGAACTGGACTGTGTTTACAGGCAGTATGACCTGCCATCATTCACTTTGAACTGGACTGTGTTTACAGGCAGTAGCAACAGCGTGACTTTGGATCATTAGAAAGCATCTTCTTACATTTGCGAACTTCACAGTCCAACTGATCAAACAACCATGAAGTTGTGAAAAAGGTCAATAGTCGGAAGAGTTGCAGAGTTGATCAAAAGAATGCCATTATTGATTAGATGCTTTTTCCATTAATTAGTCTATTTTCTCTGTAACCATATGGTCTATCTACTACAAACTCATGGACACAGATATAAACAAATAAATACTATATATGAATAAAAACATTTTAAAGTTCAAGTATTCATTACCAAAGTTACCATAGATTATCTGTTAATTACCAAAATTACTGAAGATTCCGGTAACTTTGGTAAATTACTGGTAGTTTGCAAAACTACACATACCAACCCACAGACACCAGCCACCCACAGACACCAGCACCCTTACCTAGACTGGTGGGCTTGATGAGCTCGTCCAGCATATCGTAGAAGGGCAGCCTCTGCAGCTTGACGTCTGGGTGCACCGGATGCAGGGTGGCCGAGGTGGGCAGGTGGTGCGCCAGCCCGCTGAGCTCGTGCTTGCCAGGCCCCAGCAGCGAGATGGGCAGCAGGGCGGCCGGCGAGGGTACTCCCCCGTGCCCGTGGCCCTCATACGCCAGCTGGCTGAGGCCGGCAGGCAGGGCGGCAGTGCCCCCTCCTCCGGCCCCTCCTCCCGAGGCAGGGTAGTGTGGTCCGGGCAGGACCAGCTCTGAGGGAGAGCCCATCTTGGTGGGGAAGCGTCTGCAGT
The DNA here is from genome assembly GCF_029448725.1 of Salvelinus fontinalis. Classification (NCBI taxonomy): domain Eukaryota; kingdom Metazoa; phylum Chordata; class Actinopteri; order Salmoniformes; family Salmonidae; genus Salvelinus; species Salvelinus fontinalis. Next base: position 85,975,057 of record NC_074668.1, read on the forward strand.
ACAGTTCCTTGATCTTCATCTGCACGGCGGGGCTGCAGCCGGCTTTCAGGAGATGCAGGGCCATGGTTAAGAGCTCATGTTTTCGCCCGTGTTTGTTGCGGCCCGCGTAGCCTAGCAGAACCTGCAGCTCTGACACGCGCAGGCTCATCACCATTTGCTGTGGAGGAGAGACAGAGACCGAGAGAGAGACAGAGACAGAAAGAGAGAGAGTTGAGTTAGGCTAAATGAAATGAGTCTACAAAACTCCTGAAGTACTCCTTGCTTAAACCAACAAAAGTGCGAGGAGACTTACCTGGTTGGCGTGAAACATGGACGACAGCGTAGGAGTAGTCTAATGATCAGTTGCCTCACACAGAAAAGCTTTAACTAACATTGGCAGTTTGTGAAGTTATACCCACAAGAAGAATCCACGAAGGGAAAGCAATGCGCCATTATTCCATCACGCAAGAGGATTTACATTACGCCTAAAAACCAGTGAAGTTTAATATACTGTAGAAGCATACACAACATCAATTGAACTAATTTTTGATTCATGATTTGAATTTTCATGGCACAGATTAGGCTAAATCCATCAAAGGAACGTGTAAACTATGTGATATAGGCTAATACACATCACCAGCTCTCTCATAAGGGTTGACGCAGGCCCAGTTTCCACTACAGGTAATTACATGTGCCGAGGGTGTGTTATGAATTTCAATGAAGTGTTATCAGACCAGGTTCCTACCAGTACGACCTGTGGACTGGAACCAGTCATGAGTGAGCTGATACTAATTCCATGCTAATTAGATGCAAATTGTTCATTATCTATAATAATGAAATGCCCATGCATATTAATAGGGTATGTTCTCCATGCTATAGGTGGACATTCGAGCAACTAACATCTCATTTGCTCTAGAGCTGGGAATTGCCAGGGACCTCACGATACTTAGGTGCCGATACTACAGCGTTAATTTCATCAACAAAAATATTGACTACAATATAAACAGACCCAGAAAAAAACTATAAAATGAGAGGAGAAAATGATCTCGGTGACAAACATCAGACTCCTAAGTGGACTGGACAAGAGTTTCTGGAACGACTGAGCGCTGTTCAGTGATGAGCACAATTAATATGAGCAGCACAGATGTGCAGCGCATTTCTGTTCAGCAAGTGGGAAGGACACGTCACACCCAGCACACACAGCCTACATCAGCTGGTGAGCTGCAGGGGAGCAAGCGATGAGTGTGGGCAGACAGGCAGACAGGCTCCACTTATAGTGTACACATCACACAGGCGACTCTCTTGCTTTACCGCCAGCCTTCTAGTTAGCTACCCTTTGGCTGGTTAAGAAACACAAGCTGCTTTACAAAATGTAAAAACAATAGCAGCATTAAGCTCACAGATCACTGCACCTGTGCATAGCACATCTGTAAATAGCCCATCCAACTACCTCATCCCCATTCTGTTATCTACTTTGCTCCTTTGCACCCCAGTATCTCTACTTGCACACTCATATTCTGCACATCTACCATTCCAGTGTTTAATTGCTAAATTGTAATTATTTCGCCACTATGGCCTATTTATTGCCTTACCTCCCTAATCTTATCTCATTTGCACACATTTTATATAGACTTTTTCTATTGTATTATTGACTGTATGTTTGTTTATTCCATGTGTAACTGTGTTGTTTGTGTCGCACTGCTTTGCTTTATCTTGGCCAGGTCACAGTTGTAAATGAGAACTTGTTCTCAACTGGCCTACCTGGTTAAATAAAGGGTAAATAAAACAATAACAAGACTAAATTCTTCAAATGACAAAAATGTGACTGTCATTTTGACAAATTTCACCAACACTAAATCTAAAAAAATTAACACTGCAATTTTCATGACTGTATGTATTGCGATTCGATGTTCCAAACATATTTCTCACCAAATGTCTGCTTCCATGACCAGTCATGGAAATAAATGTGCTGAAAAACAAATTGGCTTCCATTAAAAAAAGTATATGGACAACAAGTTATAAAGTAAAAGTTGTGGAGTTTTGATGCAGGTACAGTGATTTTCACCCCCATCACTAATTCTCTCTCCTTCAAGGCTTCGTCTCGATGACCATAGACATGGCCTCGATTCTAAATCTTTATCTAGACTATAGATTACTGATGTAGACTGATGTAGCCCAGATCAGTCCAATGATGATCTCCCTATAATGCGACCACACTATAATGTGACTAGGCTTGGGCGGTATAACGTATATACTGTATACCGGGGTATTTGGAAAAAGCCACGGGATGGTTATTCACTACCGTTGAAACTATACATTTGAATATTTGTAGCTACTTTAAGTAAATACCTGCAGTCAACTCGTGCAATACATTAGGAGATAAAGAACATTGTGTTCTCCATTTCATCGGTCACATAATTATGAAGCTTACGATAGTTCCCTGTCACGTGGTGTTTGTTTATAAGCACACAACAACGAGACCGGAGGCTTGTGAGTCACTGTCGTGCAGCACGCGCCAGGTGATCTAATTACAGATTGGAATTCACAACTAAATGTTTGCCAGCTAGATATCTTATAACTATTAAGTTAACTGTCAAAAAATTTGCTAAATGCTCTGCAATTGTGCATTTGGTTTGCTAATTTAGTAGCTAGTGAGATATCTGGCGAAGTGGTAGCTTCTTCCAAAAATCAAGTATTCGCTTGATAATAGCAGAGTATCCCCTCGTGGATCACGAGCCTTGCTAATCTTCCTTTTGCGCAGCAAACTGAGTAGCATTTGGGAGTTACTTGTATAGTTTAGGTCAGAAGCTGTACAAAATGTTTGCAATGCGCTCGTTAGCATCCTCTATGAGGATTCCTTAGTAGTTGTTAGCATTTAGTTAGCATCCTATGAGGATACCTTAGTAGTTGTTAGCATTTTGGTAAATTACACTTTTTGGACTTTGAATATTAGCACTTTTTAAATAAATACCCACAGTCAACTTGTGCACAAGGTCAGTGTTTCCCAAACTCGGTCCGGCCCCCCAGGACTAGGTCAGCTCTGTAGTGCTAGGGCAAAAACCAAAACGTGCACGCAAGTGGTCCCTAGGACTAGGTAATATATAAGCAGATTGTTTTCATCATTTCGACATAAAAAAAAAATCATTATGAAGATTACCGGTACTGGGTTTCCCAAAACAGCAGTTTGAGACAGTCACATGTGTTTGTTTACAAAGAACAACAACAAGCAAAGTGTGAGTTTATGAGGTGAGTCACTCCTGCAGCACAACTTAAGTGAGGTGATAATGTGTGGTTTTGAAAGAGTAAGGTAGCAGGATAACGCTGGGTGTATCAGGGCTGTTTCAGACCACACCGGGTGTGTGTGTGTGTGAGAGCGAGGTGACAGGTCCACTGAGCAGCAGCTGTGTGCTTTCTTATGGAAACCAGCCCTCAGAAGCTCTAATGTAATAGGATACATAATAATCAAATATATGGGTAAACTAGCAGAAACGATGGAGCACATAAGTCAATGTGACACGCACACGCAGCACACACCCCTTGTATAACGAACGCCCTGGGCGTGGAATATTGGAGACTTGGATAGCCACCTTCATATCATTTATCTTAATGACAGGGGAGAGATAAAACCAGTGATTAAAACACAGAGCACTAAAACCTCCCCTGAGCTGCTACCCCCCCCCACACACACTCCCAGTAGTCAACCACATACACTAGGCTGAAGAGTGTGTGTGAGAGAGAGGGGGAAAGAGAGTGTGAGAGAGACATTGCTATGTTTCTCATGCTAATAAAGCCCATTGAATTGAGAGCAAGAGAGAGAGTGAATGTGTGTATCTGTCTTTCTGAAATCTCTCATAACCCAGCTACCACTGACACTAGCCCTAGAAACCCTAACTGTAGCTTAGCATAGCCCAGCTACCACTGACACTAGCCCTAGAAACCCTAACTGTAGCTTAGCATAGCCCAGCTACCACTAACACTAGCCCTAGAAACCCTAACTGTAGCTTAGCACAACCCAGCTACCACTGTGACACTAGCCATAGAAAACCTATCCAACTGTAGCTTAGCATAGCCCAGCTACCACTGACACTAGCCCTAGAAACCCTAACTGTAGCATAGCCCAGCTACCACAAACACTAGCCCTAGAAACGCTATCCAACTGTAGCATAGCCCCGCTACCACCAGCCCTAGAAACCCTAACTGTAGCATAGTATAGCCCAGCTACCACTAACCCTAGCCCTAGAAACCCTAACTGTAGCATAGCCCAGCTACCACTAACACTAGCCCTAGAAACCCTAACTGTAGATTAGCCCAGCTACCACTAACACTAGCCCTAGAAACCCTAACTGTAGCATAGCCCAGCTACCACTAACACTAGCCCTAGAAACCCTAACTGTAGCATAGTATAGCCCAGCTACCACTAACACTAGCCCTAGAAACCCTAACTGTAGCTTAGCATAGCCCAGCTTCCACTAACACTAGCCCTAGAAACCCTAACTGTAGCATAGCCCAGCTACCACTAACACTAGCCCTAGAAACCCTAACTGTAGCTTAGCATAGCCCAGCTACCACTAACACTAGCCCTAGAAACCCTAACTGTAGCATAGCCCAGCTACCACTAACACTAGCCCTAGAAACCCTAACTGTAGCTTAGCATAGCCCAGCTACCACTAACACTAGCCCTATAAACCCTAACTGTAGCTTAGCAAAGCCCAGCTACCACTAACACTAGCCCTAGAAACCCTAACTGTAGCTTAGCATAGCCCAGCTACCACTAACACTAGCCCTAGAAACCCTATCCAACTGTAGCTTCGCATAGCACACACACAACTGTACACATATTTCTCCCCTTAACCACACTGCGGATGTGTAACATAGCTCCACTGGCCTGAAGAAAAGTGAGGGAAAACAAATAGAAGAGACAAAAACACTGGAGCCAGAGGAGGAGGAGAGACAGACAGATGGACAGAGCACTCTCTCTCTTTTCCTTCCATCACATTTTATTGGAGGCCTGGCCTGACTCATCATACAAGGCCCAATCAGCATATTTACAATTACAGTAATTATCAGGACGTCTGGCGTGGTTTTAGCCAACAGGCCAAAACATCTGATGTCACACAGTCCTTTAGCCCATGCTGTGAGAGAGGAGTGATGGGTCCAGACTCCAGGTATGTATCATCAACCCTAGCATCACGAGGATTTAGGCTATACAGCTATTAGCAAGGCCTATAGCAGTGTTCCCAAAGCTCGATCCTCAGGTACTCAAGGAGTGCACATTTTGGTTTGTGCCCTAACACTACACAGCTGATTCAAATGATTAAAGCTTGATGATTAGCTAATTATATGAATCAGCTGTGTAGCGCTGGGGGCAAAAAACAAAAAGGGCCCCCCTTGGGGTCCCCAGGACCGAGTTTGGGAAACACTGGCCTTATTAAGTTACAGTTCACTCTGTCCTCTATTTTTACTGCAGCACATAGGCTACACTTCTTGTGCTTCCCTTATAAAATAAATGTTTATGATAAGCCAGTCAGCACACAGAAGATTCAGACGCATCATTTAATCCAGGATAACATACTGATATCATATCTGACAGCAAAGTAATGCCCTCTGGGCTCCAGCATTTCAACTTTGATTTCTGGTCAAACAGATGGGTCTCTGAAAACATCTTTAATAATACATAAAAACACAAAAGTTGAAGACGTCTGCTAACTAATGTTAACATCTACATTGTACATGAAAGAAAGTAAAGTATAGGTATAACATATTTTACTATATACTATATTTACCTATAACTATAATGTACAGACCGGTTTGAGTTTTTACTTTACCTTCTATAAAAGGTATTTAAATGATTGGTTTGTTAAATGATACTCCGCTACTTGAGTCATCTCTCTCTCAATTCAATTTAAGGGCTTTATTGGTATGGGAAACACATGTTAACATCGTCAAAGCAAGTGAAATACATAAAACAAAAGTGAAATAAACAATAAAAAATTAACAGTAAACATTACTCACAAAAGTTCCAAAAGAATAAAGACATTTCAAATGTCATATTTATGCAATAAGGCACAATGCGTCGTGCCTAAGAACAGCCCTTAGCCGTGGTATATTGGCCATATACCAAACCCCCAAGGTGCCTTATTGCTATTGTAAACTGGTTACCAACGTAATTAGAGCAGTACAAATAAATGCTTTGTCATACCCGTGGTATACGGTCTGATATACCACGGCTGTCAGCCAATCAGCATTCAGAGCTCTAACCATCCAGTTTATAATATAAACTGCTCAAAAAAATAAAGGGAACACTTAAACAACACAATGTAACTCCAAGTCAATCACACTTCTGTGAAATCAAACTGTCCACTTAGGAAGCAACACTGATGTAATGATGTTCAAATAGTTAAAAGTTAAAAAGGGAGAATAAATATGGGTTGTATTTACAATGGTGTTTGTTCTTCAATGTTTGACCTTTTCTTGTAGCACAAGGTCATACATCTGTCTGCTGTGATGGCACACTGTGGTATTTCACCCAGTAGATATGGGAGTTTATCAGTATTGGGTTTGTTTTTTGAATTCTTTGTGGGTCTGTGTAATCTGAGAGAAATATGAGTCTGTAATATGGTCATACATTTGGAAGGAAGATAGGAATTGCAGCTCAGTTTCCACCTCATTTTGTGGGCAGTGAGCACATAGCCTGTCTTCTCTTGAGAGCCATGTCTGCCTACGCCGGCCTTTCTCAATAGCAAGGCTATGCTCACTGAGTCTGTACATAGTCAAAGCTTTCCTTAAGTTTGGGTCAGTTACAGTGGTCAGGTATTCTGCCGCTGTGTACTCTCTGTTTAGGGCCAAATAGCGTTCTAGTTTGCTCTGGTTTTTTGTTACTGCTTTCCAATGTGTCAAGTAATTAGCTTTTTTGTTTTCTCAAGATCTGGTTGGGTCTAATTGTGTTGTTGTCCTGGGGCTCTGTGGGGTCTGTTTGTGTTTATGAACAGAGCCCCAGGACCAGCTTGCTTAGCGGACTCTTCTCCAGGTTCATCTCTCTGTAGGTGATGGCTTTGTTATGTAAGGTTTGGGAATCGCTTCATTTTAGGTGGTTGTAGAATTTAACAACCCTTTATTGATTTTGATAATTACTGGGTATCGGCCTAATTCCTAATTCTATAACTGATTCAAGTATTTTTTTGCCAGATCCTAATTGGCATGTAGAATTGTATGTTCCTTTTGATGGCATAGAAGGCCTATTCCTCTCTCTCTCACCAAGCCCCAACCTCTGTCATTCAAGGAGCGTAGCTGTTGTTGCTCGACCACAAGATCATTTGCCGACCATTCACTCTCCAGTCTGCATGGTCAATGCAGCATGTTAAAACCCTCTCTCAAGCCTTCTCTCTGGCCCTGGGACACAGAGACACAAACTTTAGAAACTCTCCAGCCCAGCAGAGTCTACCATCCCCCGGTTTCACACCTCTGTCCATGGCTACTCAGTTGCCAAGGGCCCTTCCAGAACATTCTCCCCCTGGTCAGCCAATCACAGACTGTACCTGGGGGGAGGGATCTCAAACACAGCTTCAGTTGGACAGGTTTACAGAGAGACAACAGGTCAGAAGAACTCTGCACCACCTCAACACAACTCACCATTGGGCCCTTCATACAAGGACAAGCCTCCATCCTGAACTTCCCAACCGTGTGTGTTAGCGGGTCACTGACCACAAACCACTTTCACCAATTCTATTCCTCTTCCCGT